>NW_027316532.1:7600090-7667590 GCF_026437365.1 Eucyclogobius newberryi | reverse complement strand
GACATCTGTGCTGCGGTCGCCCTCCTCATGTTGTGTTTTTTATATCTCGTTAATAAACCCTTTTGGTCAGATACTGTCACAGATCTGCACACACACATGGGGCCCCTGGGTACTGGGAGTATAAATATGTCACTGCATTATTATAACCATAACTAAAACTATTTACTATTTCTTTCATTCATCAGGAAGAAAATAACCTTGAACAAAATAACAAAAATAAACTACTGTAGCTATAGAACAAATGGTTATCTGAACATTTTGTTACTGAACAATGACATATTTGCTTAAGGCGAGACACTGTAGAAAAAAAGTTTTTTTTTTCTTCATAAAATGCATTGGAAACAAAGATCACCCTTAAAGTGGTGCCTATACACATCAAACAATCAAAGATTTAAATTTATTATCTAATTCTACATCTGATTGAATGATGAATTCAAATAAAACAAAAAGTATGCTTTTCTCCAAAAGGCTTTAGTGAATCTGGTGAAGTCTAGTCTTACGCTCGGACTATGACTGAACAAAGTACCCTGCAAAGGATCCTACAAAGTACCCTACAAAGTACCCTACAAAGTACCGTACAAAGTACCCTACTGACAAATAATCTTAAAGCCAGATTGTGATTCTTCTTTGAAAATAAAACATGTTTTCCTCTTAATTGTATAAATGAGTTAATCTAGGCTATATTTCTCTCAGTTCTAGATGATGGTGATATTATATATATGCATTCTACAGCAACAGTGTTAAAAACTCTGAACTTATCACTCAGCTCTAAGGGTCAGCTCTAAGGGTCAGCTCTAAGGGTCAGCTCTAAGGGTCAGCTCTAAGGGTCAGCTCTAAGGGTCAGCTCTAAGGTTCAGCTCAAAGGTTCAGCTCTAAGGGTCAGCTCTAAGGGTCAGCTCTAAGGTTCAGCTCTAAGGGTCAGCTCTAAGGTTCAGCTCAAAGGTTCAGCTCTAAGGGTCAGCTCTAAGGTTCAGCTCTAAGGGTCAGCTCTAAGGGTCAGCTCTAAGGTTCAGCTCTAAGGGTCAGCTCTAAGGTTCAGCTCTAAGGGTCAACTCTAAGGTTCATTACAGGAGAAGGATACAGAACTCACCACTGTCAGTTATACTCTAAAGTAGAATGTGATCATTGGAAGAAGAAGAGAACAGCACTGGCTTTTGTTTGCGTCTAGTTTTCATTTTGCCTGATTATTGATCAGATTTGCTTGTATTCACCGCTTGAGATCTCAGGACGTTGTTGCAGTCACAGAGTCAATTCTGAGTCAGAAATAAACCTCCCTGACTGTGGAACAAAACACAGACTTATACAATTAGATAATCTTGTGCCTTTTAATGAACTCAAAGCACTGGTTAAAGATTACCCACAATGCCTGTGCTCTTGCTTTCCATGATTTTAGTTCCTATTGTATGTCTACGTGTGTGGTTATAAATTTGTTGAATTATTTAATGTTTTATTGATTTTGTATTGCCATTTTAGCTGGATATTCTGTGTTTGTTTCATGTGTGTTTTAAATAATAAAATAAATACATACATACACTTTATTACAGTTTTAACTCCAGAAAATGTGTCAAATTTGGACATTTCTTATTCACCTGCAATGTCTTTTGCTTTATAATTTGAGAGAATTTTTTTTTATATATTACTGCGCATTCTTTACATTATTGCTGTTTGATTTTATGGTATTATATGTTATTAAACCACAATTATAACCAACAATGTGACCAAAATAATAACAATTCGGTAATCATTTTGCAGTTGAACAGTTTACCACAAGACTTTAAATTAGCATCATCAGTGACTGTTTTTAAATCTCTTTAAGAAACAATTTTTTCAGACAACAATTTTTTTAACAGCTACTGAGCCTGTGAAAGGAATGGAATGTTGTGCCACTTGTATCGTGTCTCTTGCCTGTGTTTCTTCCGTGTTTTTTGTTACTGTCTGTTGTTTGAATTATCTTTTAATCTCTGTCTTTTTCATTGTGAAGCACTTTGGATTTTAAATGTGCTATGCAAATAAAAAATACTTACTTACTTACTTACTAGTTTTAAATCTTTTATTGCTCTATAATGCTGGGTAAATCCCTACAGTAAGAAATTAACACAATTCCTTCAAATAAATATTTGTCAACTGGGTATTTCTGTAATTGTTTGAAGGAAATACACACCCGATAGTCATTAGTTATTGTATATACTGTAATCCTATTCTAAAACATCATTCCGACTCTGCTTTTGTTTTTGCACCAATTTGCCTCCGACTTGGTTCCCACATCTGTCTGGGAGCGATACAGATGTTGCGATGTCGGAGGGAGCTGTAAAAGTCTTCCTCGGTCGGTCGCTTCGGCTCAAAAGCCCCATTAAAGATGACTTACTCCAGCTGTCTGCCCCTCTCTCACTCACACTCAGAACAAAGCTCGGGCTTCCACGTCTCCTGCCTGCTACATTTGAACCTGATTCGAGAGGAAAAGGTGATATTTTTTGGGGGGGTTTGAGTTGGGAGGCGCAGATGGAAGCGAAGAGGTGGAGGCAGAGCAATGTCAAAACGTGTAGAAGACGACAGCAGCAGCAGCAGTCGCACACGTGGCCAGATGTTTTTGTGTCTTTCAACATCAAGTTCCCTATTATTTTATTTTGTTTTATTGCTGTACGTTTATGGCAGGAATCTGAAGAATAATGTCGAAATGTACCAAGTGCCTTTTGTGTTGGAGGTAAAGCAGGCGTGGAGCTGCCATAATCTAACAAATGAGGTCTCGCACTGATAGAGATTGTATTAGATGTTTTGTTTTTTATTATTTTGAATAGTGTAGAAAAATGAAGAGATGTTTCCAGATTTTACTGTCAAGGTCAAAAGTGACGATAAGGAGGAGGCTGATGTTGGAGTTTGGTCACGATTCTAAGACATGGACAGAGAAACAAAGCAAACCAGACATTTGGTTTTACAACATTTCATCAGAATAAAGTGCATCTAAATTTAAAAGACAAACTCAGATTTAAAGTGTTAAGAGCGATGATGGGGAACTTTTCCAACACTAATTGTAAAACTGCAAATTAATAGTTTATCTTTTCATGTGCAACATAATGAAACAACTGTGGGTCCAGCAGCAGTAATACATTAACTACATAGCATACTAGTTAAAAAGACCATAACCGACATGAGTGAGAGAAGGATGGAGCGTGAGATTGACAGGTGGATCGGTGCAGCATCTGCAGTGATGCGGTCACTGCATCGACTGTTGTGGTGAAGAAGGAGCTGAGTCGAAAGACAAAGCTCTCAATTTACTGGTCAGTCTACGTTCCTGCCCTCACCTATGGTCATGAGCTTTGGGTAATGACCGAAAGGACAAGATCGTGGATACAAGTGGTCAAAATGAGTTTCCTCCGCTGGGTGGCTGGGCGCTCCTTTAGAGATGGGGTGAGGAGCTCAGTCACACGGGAGGAGCTCGGAGTAGAGCCACTGCTCTGCCACGTTCTGGCGCTTCATGTCACACAGGGAGGAGGGTCCGGGGAGGAACATGGACACAGTGGAGGGATTATGTCTCTCTGTGGCCCGGTAACACCCCCGGATCCTTCTGGAAGAGCGTGATGAAGTGTCTGGGGTGAGGGAAGTCTGGGCCTCCCTGCTCAGACTGCTGCCTCCCAGGACAAAGCAGAGGACAATGGATGGAAGGAAGTTTAGTTCTTAACAAAGACTTCTGTCTTCAAAAACTTAATGACCCGTTGACATTGTGTGATATGATTAGACTATTATTTTGTTCAATGTCATTTCACCAAAAGTACAAATATTGGGAGAAGCTTCATGTCCTACATCTTGTATCTGCAGTACTCTTTAATTAAATGAAATCGAAAAAGATATAGTTTCAATTAAGGCACTTTAATTGAAAAAGGTCATTTCAAAAACTACATTAGGATTTCAATTACCAGCCACAATATAGTATAATACCATCCTTCATTAAGGACCGGGGAGGTAATAAGGCTCCCAATTAACTATTTTTATTTGATTAGGGAGGATTTTATGATCTTTCTTCAGAGTATCAGTTACACAGTTCTAAAGGAGGAGCAAACGTAAGGTCTTCCAATTGGGACACAACTCCTGCTCATACACACATGTAGGTCACACCTGCAGCCTTTGTTCAACACAGGATTTTAACAGGAACCAGAGATACATCAAGTGGATAATTCTACTGAAAGAATAATTACAATGCTTCTTCTAAATGCTTAAATATTTGTCAATTAGCAAATAGGCTACTAGTTTATTATTATTTTAAATGCATTTTTATGTACAGGCAGATATGTGTGTTTTTGTGACCAATCAAAACCTTTGAGTGGCTTTAGTCGCAGAATGGGAGTCGCACTTCCTTGACTCACACAAACAAAGTATTTGAACTAAATTATATCTCTTTTTATTTTTATTTGGACAGCAATAAATCAATAAAACCATAGTAGAACACTGGTTTCAAACTTTCTCACCATCAAAATATTTGACATTACTTAAGGTTTTCACAATGTGGGAACTTTTTTCAGTTCCCGTTTGTTTTTAGTTCCAGTCCCCATTTGATGTGTGTTTGCAAGAGTAGGAACTAGATACTGGGGTCTAGTTCTGCCACTGAGAAAGAACACAAAGCAGTACCAAGAACTAAATCCCTATAATCTACCAGTCCCTATTTATTCAGAACAACCAGTCCCTCGGTAGAGTAAACTTTTTTTTAGCTCTTGCTCAAGGCCAGGTTTCTGTCAGACCAGGAACCTTTTGGTAAAACCAGTACAACTATAGTCTTTGTTGGAAATTTCCCGGTCTCATTCTCAAACTTAGACTTAGACAAAGATAAATCACTTAGATGCAGTAGATTCTAAAACAAAGTTTTTGATTAATAACTGAATAAATGTGTTGTTAATTTGTTTTTTTAAATTATATTTTAGTCTAATAGGCTTTAGGCTTTATTTGACATGACAGTGTAGCGTGGAATGAGAATAAGGAAGGACATGCACCACATTTTTGAGAGCTGGACTTGAATTGCAGCCTGCTGCACAAGGCAGGCATATGTGCTATCCACTAGACCAAGGGATCCTGAACCTTTCAGGCCGGGACCCCCAAAATAACCATGAAACCGACCCTGGACTCCCACAGCACAATTAATTAGCTGCCTAAAAAAATAGTAAAATGTAGTTCAAGCTAAATCTCCCTCTTCCATGTGGTTCATGAAGCTGCAAACTGAAGTGATATGTTTCTTGTTGTGCCTCTACTGTTTGTCTCTCTTCTCTGTATATCCACATTATGACCATTGTAAAAAAATATATAATCTCTTCTCTTCCTGCTGCTGCTCCATCTGGTCTGCCACTGCCCTTATCCGCCCCACGATGCTGTCCCTGTCTCTCTTCAGCTCATCTCTCTCCAGTTCCAAACCTTGCATCACACACTCTCTGACCGACATGGAGTGTATGGAGTGTATGGAGTGTATGGAGTGTATGTGTCGTGGCTACGATAGGGCTATGATGTTTAGGTGGATGTCGTCCACATGAATTCCAATTTATGGGTTAAATGAATAATTATTGACTGTATTAGTTTCCAACAACGCCACCCTGGATTGGTGCCAGGGACACATACACAAGTAAGGCAAGCGCAAATTCTTTGATTGAGTGGACCAGGAGACTCAGATATATGAAAGCAGTTCACAATTTATTAAATCTAAAGACAGGATAAATGAAACATTTGTATTTTTAATAATAAAACTACTACTACTCTCATTCACACATTCACACCTCTAAAACAGTAGACACATTTAAACAATTCACCGAAATAACAAAAGTAAAATAAAACAGTAGCCCAGATTGTCCCTTAAGGCACTTAGCCCGATTACCCTACCAGGAGGTGGCGCTGGTCCTTAGCAGCAGGCCTGGGACCCGGTACAGTCCCACAGTCCAGCTGGGGGCCAGAGCAGACACTCGAAAACTCCAAACGTTGATATGTTACAGTCTGTCAATGTAGAATGGGGCCGGTGCGAACGTGCCCAAACCCACCAAGGGCACTTGGAGGGAAGTTCTGGGTTTGGGGTCGGAGGAGAGACGTTCTGGGTCGGAGGAGAGACGTTCTGGGTCGGAGGAGAGACGTTCTGGGTCGGAGGAGAGACCCGCGGGGTTACCAATCCTATAATGTACAATATTTTGGGAAATTAACTCTCAGATGGATGTCCAGAACCGTGCGCAACAAGCGAGGGAGAGAGGAAAACCGGTGCTCGAATCTGTGCACTATGCGCGCCGCGGCTGGGAGGAATCCCGGCGCACAAAGCCTGCACGTGACGTCACGCACTACAAACGGTGCTAAATTAGAGCAATATAAATATAAATATAAATATAATATAATAATATAAATCTATGGAAGAGACAGCTTACCGGGGCGTTAAACCTGGGGAGCGTGCGGCACGAGTCATACAACAAGGTTTAAGCAGGGTTTGGTGAGCGCACGATGCGCAAACCAACCTGGTTAACACGCTGGTGTGATCGCTGGCTTTAAGCCTAAACTTTGGGGTGTTTTTGGGGCGATCAGAGCGAATGCTCCGGTCCTCGTGCCGCTTGCATTGCTCCCAGGTGGCGGGTGACGTCAGAGGCGAGAAGGGCCAGCGCAGGTGAGGAAGCCTCCTTTTAAAGGCCCAGGTCACAGGCCATAGTCTGTCAGGGGTTATGAGGGCCTACTGCCACGTATGGAGTGTATGGAGTGTATGGAGTGTATGGAGTGTATGGAGTGTATGGAGTGCTGGTCTGGTGCCTGTCCTCTCAGCTCCTCAGTTGTGGTGTTAGCCATCTATAACTTCTTTAGCAAATCGCCCTCTTCTTCGTCTTACTCTACCTTGATCATCTGATCCAGAATCAACAGGCCCTCCTCAAGTGGCACTGCTGCCAGTGTGCAGGGGGCTCCCTGGGTCTCACCTGCAGGTTCTCCCTGGGGGCCCTCATCAGGACTCCCATGTGGCCCTCCATCAATGCTGTATATGTTTCCACTGTGGATGCTCCCTCTGTATCTTCACTGGGGTTAGAGTCCTCATGTGCCTGAATCTCGTTCCAGATCTCCATGGTCTGCTCAGTCTCAGCAGATGTGTGTGTCCAGAGTCAGGCTCACGTGTGGTTTGGTCGTGGCTTGGGACAAGTTTGAGTCCTAATGTAGATTGGGTTTGTAGCAAGCAGTTATTACGTGCTACATGCCTCTGTATGATGAATAGTAAGTTTAGTAAGTTAGTTTTTGATGCTCAATATTGCTTAAATGTGTTTCTTGTAAATATATAATGTCAATTTTTTTCTTCTTCTTTCGGATCGTTTGATTGGGTTAAATCTGCCTTTTACACTCATAACTTAGCCAATGCCATTAGGTTGATTACATTGATTTTATTTTGAACTTTCTGTTCTGCATCTTCTTAGCCACAATAACTCTTCTAAGAAGTAATAAAGTCAGATACCAAAAACAAATATGCAACGCAAAAAACATCCGGAATGTACATTTTCAAGAGCCATATTTGAACAAACAAGGCAGCATATGGCAGGCATATGTGCAAGACACTCCACCACGAGCGGCACCAAACTGCTAACTCTTATAAGCTTACTTATTTAATGAATGGACCTAGTCTCTATCAACAACAAACATGCTTCAATTCAATGTACGTTGGAGTTGTCTAACCAAATATCCACAGTCCCAATAGCAAGAAGGTTTCAGGTTCAATTCCCATGTGTGAAGTGTTCTTGTTCTCACTGTGTCTGGTTGGGGTTCCTCCATCAACTTACAACAAGCTCAAGATTTAAAGAAGGGTCTTTGGGACCAGCGCTGTGGTAACCCTCTGCTCTTGACCTCAGCAGCATTGAAACGTGGTTAAAAAACATAAATTCATCAGGTTAGCACCATACCTATTGTTAGCCCTTACCTATTGTAAATGTTGTAAACATTTTTAACTATACTGTATTCATATGTATTCTGCATGTGCCATGATAAACATATATTTTCCTCAGTGACCTGACGACTGTCTGAGCGATCAGAGGGAGAGGGGGGGAGGGGGAGGGAGAGAGAGAGAGAGAAGGGGAGAGAGAGAGGAGAGATAAGAGGGTGGACAGAGGGAGAAATTATATATATATATATATATATATATATATATATATATATATATATATATATATAGAGAGAGAGAGAGAGAGAGCGAGAGAGCGAGAGAGCAAGAGAGCGAGAGAGCGAGAGAGATGCAAAGGTGATTCCCGCTTTGCTTTGGTATGTTGCTTAACATGTGCACGATTATATCGGATCAACGTTTGGAACTGTGGAAGCCGCTCTTTTATTAAAAGTCTTTGCACCTCAAGTGTGTTTCTTCTATATAAGCAGCAGAATATAAAAGATACAGGACCCGTTCATCCTCTTCCATTAAGCGACGCTGGATCATAGTCCCTACAGGTATCCATCTATTGTTTCTACTGCAGGAGTTTTATGGTCCA
This sequence comes from Eucyclogobius newberryi, assembly GCF_026437365.1. NCBI lineage: Eukaryota > Metazoa > Chordata > Actinopteri > Gobiiformes > Gobiidae > Eucyclogobius > Eucyclogobius newberryi. The sequence continues at coordinate 7,659,134 of NW_027316532.1, read as the reverse complement.
GATTCTGTTGGCAAGTGGGATGTTATGTGAAAAAAAAATTGCAGTGATTTATTGATCTCAGTCCAATGAACGGTTGAACAATCCCAAAATCAGTTTTCACAGAGATTTTCTGCTCGGATGAATGATCTTTGAACTGTGATTAAATCGAACATCTCAAAAATATCCCTGAACTGTTGGCAAACTCAATTCACCCAATACTTGCTGTAGCTTTTAGTAACTTTTCACAACTTTAACCATAACCACAATGTCATTTGAATATCCCAAACCTTGATCCTTCCTCTACGCTCCCTGACTATATCCTCTCTGCTTCGTCACAGTGGTTCTTGTCCCTCTTGAGATGTGTTCAGTCTTCTCTGACTGACGCTGCAGATCCACCCACTGCAGCTCGCTAATGAGAGAAGCCCCCAGGACACTCGGATTGGTCCTGACCTGAAAGGGCTCGTGTGGGGACCGCGCGGGTGCAGGCGTCGTCCTCAGGCGTCGTCCTCAGGCGCTACTGGAAGTACGGGTGCACGAGAAGACTCTCGGGGAGCTCTCGTCGTTATGTGCACAACATCAAAATGAATCAGGCTCGGATGAGGAAAGAGAGAGAACAGAGAGGGAAAGAACCAGCAGAGAGGGGGCACCACATGGGTTTCCACGGAGTCTACATGAGAAGCTGACGGCACCCAAACATAACACATGTTTTCCTGATGAAAAAAAAACTAAATTGTACCTGAATAATACCTTTTCTTCATAAGGCCAATCTCAGTAATTCATAAAAATGTTCAGTAATTACAAGTTTGTGTCACTGTGAGACGTGGCTAAAGTTAGAGTAAACAAGAAACAGTTTATCATAATCTTTTCTGCACTTTTTTCCGCCACTAAACTTTATGAAATGCATTGGGTTTATGTTAGCTGCATTATGCACTGGAAATACAATACTTTTGATCTCAATGCACCAACGTGGGTTAGCTTTGTTTTGCGTTTTTGCTGTCTTGTTTATCGGGATATGCTGCCCTTCTTGGCATTCTGCACAATTAGGTCACATTCCGTGGTGAGGAGGGACGTCAGAAGGAGCATATGCCTTGGGGCAGACTGACAGAGATGTGGCGGTTATTCAGGGCTATTCAACCATGCTCAAAGACAGTGATACTGCCATACAGACAAGAAGAGAGGTATGAAGTGTCTGGCCTTTTAAGACTTATTTATACAATATATTTACTACATCCCCCTCCTCGTGATAGCCTATATCAGATTTTCAGTGGGAATTATACATGATGATTTTCTGTATTATGGTTCAGTTGTTTTCTCATTTAGTGGTATTCAGAATATTTAGTTTTCTTAAATCAAGGGAATACATTGTGATACTTCATCATGTAATTTAGGTTTCAAACTGCACATTATTATGAAAAATTAAAGGAGACATATTATGAATTTTTCCAGGTACCGGTAATTAGTACTGCACAATAACATAAGTAGATCATACAATAACACCTCTTCATTCAAGCAGCAGATTTAATTTATGTTTTGAAAAATGGCTATGTGAGGATTTAGAACCAGGGTCTCATTTTTCAAATAATCACAAATAAGTACAGGGATGTGGGCGGGGATAGGGGGTGAAAACAGGAATTTTCTGAGCACTCAAGCCTCATTTATTCTTTTGTTTGTTTAGTTTATAAAGACACTATAGGTCGTTTTTTACCTTGACATGTTTCAGTGAACATCGGTGACGTGTCACATCCCAGTCTGACACATCTGCACTCTCCATCAACACGTTTTACTTTCACATTCAGATCCTGTCACAGTCTAGTTGTTTCTCTCATGTGTTTTACAACTTTACAACAAGGCCAAACTGACAATCACACCTTCAAACCTATAGACCTTGTTGTGCCTAATCAGTGATAAATAAATAAATACAGAACATACAATGGAAAAAGCAGGTTCAAGTACTCTGATTTGACCATGCACCATTTTAATGCAAGTATTAAGTATTCTTCCCAAAACTGCAGATTATAGTTTTATGGTTTTAAAGCGTGACCAGCCAAAAGGACATTATCATAGCATTTTGTTCATAAAAATTCCGTCTGGTCTGTTGTTGCACTGCTTGAATATGATTTTAAGGTGGGATTAATAGGCACAGACAATTGTGTAAACATGTTCTATTTTGTCACTGCGCGTAGTTCTGTAGCATGGGAAAAAAAAAAAAAAAAAGCTTTTAGAGATGTCGCTGTGTTCTTCCAGTACATCAAAAACAGAAATACAGCAAAAGATTGAGTTGATTACAGCAGCCACCATTATAAATATGTTGAGTCAAGAAATTCAGATCCTGGATTAACTGCATCACATTCCCCCTGTCCTAGATGAAGTTAATCAAGCCTCTGTGAAGCAGTCAGAATGTCTCTGCCTGTATTATTCAGGTTTTTTAGATTACAAATTGTGTCTCAGTTGGGGGGCAGGGCCTGTTAAACTCAATGTGAGATTTACCGTTTTTCAAAGAGATCTTCAAAATAGAAATACACAAATGTTGAACCTAATCATTGATGTTTGGGATTGGTTTCACAAACTTCATATTAATCTTGTGACTTAACGACAATCACAGTCCTGAAGCTTTTCCGGCATATCACACGTGGAACAGTCTCTTCTTTCATGGACGTCCATTGAATACTAGGAGCTGGAATCCTAGTATTCAGTGGAAGTCCATGAAAGAAGAGACTGTTCCACGTGTGAGAGAAGCAGAAGGAGAGCAGCAGTCTGCCTCACAGTGAAGTGTTGTCCTGATGAAGTGTGAGTCAGGCTAACACTGTCAGAGGAGTCAGAGCTCTGCATAGACATGTTTCTCCATTCACTAACTCAAAAGTTGTTGTTTCCTTGCAGTCAGTCTTTGTTTACAGTCAAAGGTGGATGGAAAAGAAAAAGAAACTACACTCTCCATAAACACATTTTACTTAACACGAAATAGCAAAGTTTAATGTTCAAACTTTTGTCCTAGTTTGGAACAAACATTTTGGATTTTTAAATTTTTATAACATTCCAATTGAGTCTAGTTTAATCCCCCTCCAGTCATGTCCTTAAATCAAACATATGTTTTATATATTTACTTTTCTTTTGATTTCATGAAAGGAATCCAAGTCCAGTTTCCAGATCACTTCCTGCCAGAGTCTGCTCGAGAAGAAACGTGTACATCACCAACATCTCTACCAGTCCAAACATGTAGGTGTTTTTACCTATATTACTCTGCAAAGTGGAACTTCTTTAATTACAGTGTAGCGTGACGTGGGGATGAGACTGGAGAAGGACGCATGTGCCATCCACTCCGCCACCGAGCAGCGCGAGAAAAAGTATTTACACATTTAGAATATCAAAGTATCTTTTAATGAACCTCTGAACAATGTTTCCAGTTCCTGTCTGCTGCAGTCAGAAGAACACACTGCTACCAGGCAAGTAGGAGTTGCCGTGTTCTGTGACTGTGACATGTGGACGCTCTTGTCCACATCAGAGGAAAAGCTGAACACGTCCTGGTCCAAAAGGATACTTCACTCATCACAAGTGAGAGGCCTTCAGTCTGTGGAATCTGCTGTTGCTCTGAAGCAACACCACACTGACTTTGTTTAGGAAGGATCACCTTCCCAGCAGAGTAGTCTCTGTTTGTCCCTGGCTGTGGCTCCAGCGTACCACACGGTGATGGAGGAGGTGAGGATGGACTCAATGATGGCCATGTGGAACTGCACCATCATCTCCGCTGACAGCTTGGCTTTCTTCAGCTGCCGCAGGAAGTACGTCCTCTGCTGGGCCTTCTTGATGAGGGAGCTGATGGTGGGCACCCACTTGAGGTCCTGGGTGATGGTGGTGCCGAGAAAGCGGAGGGAGTCCAGGTTGTTACCACTGCACCAGGACACCAGCCGGTCCACCTCCCTCCTGTAGACAGACTCATCCCCGTCCGAGATGAGCCCGATGTGAGTGGGGTCGTCCGCAAACTTGATCAATTTTACAGAGTCGCGACTGGAGGTGCAGCGTACAGGGAGAAGAGCAGGGGAGAAAGTACACAGCCCTGTGGAGCGCCTGTGCTGACAGCCGCATGCACTGCCTCCGATCTGTCAGGAAGTCAGTGCCTGTTCCACTGAGCAACACTGGAGGGAGCACTACAAGTTCACACGTCCAGCTTAATTGTAAACTCCTTATGTATGTATACTAGATGGACTATATAAAGCATGGACAAATAGGATTACCTTTTAAAACACGACTACTGAAGCAGAACGAATGGTACACGTTAAACATGTTTTTATTTTTGTTCTTTCCCTATCAAATAAACATATGATACTTAGTTGGCTCTGTTATGTGTCCAAATGCCTATTGTGACCCCACATCTGGACACACATAAGAAACATGAATCCTCTTGTTAAACATCCAGAGAAGAACAGGAGAATGTGCTCCGAGCGGCTGCCTTCACCTCTGACAGACATCAATCAAACACAGGGGAGGTCAGCGCTTTAATCGCTCACACTGCATCATGGGAAATGATAATTCAGCACTTTGATGACAGAAGGTTCTGCGTGTGCACCAAGACCCCTGTGGTTGCACCAGTACTTCCATTTGCATTTTTGTTGAAGTTAGAAGACAAAGTTTGGTCTGTAGTGAGACAAGCTTCTGCTCTGACAATGTTCAAATCTAAGCTAAAAACAGTTTGTTTAGCTGTGCATATGATTGAAAGGATTTGATTTGCACTCTTCTCTTCTATGTCTTACACTGTTTTGTGATTTCTCTCATGTCTTTGTGATTTTAATGTTTTTTTTCCCTGTTGTGTGAAGCACTTTAAATTGTCTTGGCTATAGCGTAAAAACTATAACAAGATTTTCACCACATTTTCAATGCCTTTTGTACCGTATTATAGCTTTGCCTGGAAAAAAATATGTAAAAACACATAGAGTTGATCATTGACCAAAAATGGGAAATAAAAATGTAATGTTAAGGTATTTGTACTTCACCACCACTCGACAGTGAATATGTTAGCATGAGCATGTGACATTCCTTGCCAAGTGTCCCAATAAGTCACAGCTTTGAGCAAAACAAAATATGCTAGCCGTCCCAGTCGGCACAGGCCCTGCTATCAGGGCCTCATACATGGGTGGGGCCCTTGTATGAGGCGCTGATAGCGGGGCTTGTGCCCCTCTTCCCAGTACGCTGGACCAGACCTGGTGAGCTCATGCACATGTTCTGTTTTGTTAATGTCTTTTTACCGAATGCTTTGATCCTCATAATAGGACATATGCTTCACATGAGAACCAATATTTCAATACATTCTAATATATTTGTATGGATATTTTTAATGTTTGCGTGACATAGCTTTATAATATATTGTAAAAAAAACAATCATTCAAGTTTACACATTTGGAGTACTACCCATTACGAAGACTGTTACTACAGGCAGTGAGTTTGCCATTATCCTGGTTCATTAAAAATGTATTGGACTCAGTTTTTGTGTTTTAAAAAAGTGAGGTTTGTGAGGAGACAGATGTTTTAGTGAAATCTCCTGTAAACAACTTGTGAGCTCAAAGTGATTATCTGCTCTAGCACATCAGCCCAAACTCTGGTGTGACCTTCTGAACTGAGGAAACTCAACACAAGCTCAGGGTGTTTAGACAGCACAGAAGTAGACATTTTTCATTCATTTGATAATTTACGTTCTAATTTAATTGATAGTGTAACTCCTTGGGGACGGACAGACAGAGTCGGATCTAACATGCAGGGGGCCCTTAAAATACAACTAGAGGGTTCTGGGCCTCCACCTAGAACGTATGCACAAGTCATGTTTCCTGCTTTTGGGGGATTTTTTTTACAGATTTCCTATTGCTGAATGAAGTATAAAATCATTGCTCTTAGAGGTTTTACTTCTAAGACCTAAACCTCACGACCAACTATTAAAAATGGCCTAGTCTATTTGCACCCATTGTTTGGGCTATTTTGTAAAATAGTCCTTTATTTCAATTAAAATATTGTACAGCTGTTACTTCTATAGAGCCTTTTTGAGAAAGAAAGAAACATTGTTCAGTAGCACTATACTTCCGCTACCTGCTCGTCTCTACGGAGATGTTATTGCTTTGTCAGAAATGTTCTATCTTGCATTTCATTCAATTACAGATGTTTTTTTTGCTCGAAAATATCCTGAAAAATCTGCATTCATACTGTGAGCAGGGTCACCTCTCCACAGATCTGACCTATAACTGGGCTTGGAGAGGTTATCATGACATTAACAGGACGCTGCTGTTGTCATGAATGTCCAGTCTCGAGCCTCGTTAAAGCAGCTGGAGCAGAAGGTGCAGGAGACAAGAGCACTGAGAGCTGAAGACATGGACTATGTAACTTTACTGGTGGAGGGTCTGCTCCCTGCTTGTCTCCATGGAGATATTATTGCTTTGCCTCAATAAACTAATTAGATACATGTAATGCCATACTGTGGAACATTTCAGGCAAAGACACTTTCTAGTGTATTACTCCCCCTTCCCAGAAATGTTGCATGAGGAGTTTTTCTTTGAGAACAGCTGTGGTTTAGACAGGCACGGTGGCAGAGTGTTTAGCACATTTGCCTTACAGAAGGAAATCCACCCAGACACAGGAGAAACATGCAAACTCTGCAACAATAATACATTAGTGCATAATGTGACTCCATCTCGGCGCAGAGAAAGAGAGTGTCAGGCAATTATCAGAAAACAAAAGACAAACACTGCAAACTTCCACAAAACAACTATGAACGCTAGAATTAATTAAAAGTCTTTGTGGAAGGTAAATGCTTGTTTTTTAATACGACTTGGACTCTTGGGCCTTTCTGTGTGGAGTCTGCATGTTTCTCCCCTGTATCTGAGTGGGTTTCATGCTCCGGTTTTCCCCATCAACCCAAAATCTTCACCATTGGCAAAATCCTCCTGTGAAAGTAGTCCAGGGTTAAAGTTACACAAAACAATAGATGACACAAAATGCACCCACAATCAAGGACTGGACTAACAAAGCAAAATGAAAAAGATTACATTCAGACTTAATTTGAAACTTGACTGTGGACTAAATGGGACGCTTTCTTTGGCTTTTGTGTGATATTTTCTATGTTTATTCTTTTGTTTTAAATCTGACAAAAATATATATAAAGATTAAATATTAAGATATTATTCTAATGTAAAAAGTTACACAGTGCCCCTGTTGTATGTTACCTTAATGCCAAAGCAAGTTCCCAGTTTGCGAATTCTGTTCCCTGACAATGGCAATAAAGCCCTTTCTGATTCTGATTCTTTAAGAAATGTATTCAGGTCCTTTGTAATGGCAAAAAAAGGGAATTAGGAAAATTAAGTTAAAAAAAAAAGTGTATATAGAGATTTCTTTTATTTTCAGTCATGTTGAGACTCAACATGACTGAAAATGCTCAGTTTGCTTTCTCGGCACGCTTTCACCTTGAAACAACAACACAGTCTCCAAATGCATTTTCCCCGCTTAAAGACAGAGATCAGCCCTTAAAGTAGCACCAACACACACCACACTTTACAATCTTTTGAAAGATGTATTTGTTGATATCTAATTTCTAAGCCTGATGTATTCAAATTTAACAAAAAAAAAAAAAAAAGAAAGAGGTACAATTTGAATTTTTATGCACACACTAAAATATACAAAATCCCCTCTGTAGGTTTTTGTATTTAATATGTCAACAAAACAAAGCAAGAAATGTAAACCTGGCTTCAAATTTCCTGATTTGTATGTCCAAAATATGTGCAATTATTGCCATTTTCACACATAAAATACTGAACTTATTTATGAAAACATTGCATGATAAAGGATTTTCTTTTTCTGCTGTTTCTTGACTTAAAATGCTTTACTTGTAAAAAGGGGCTTAAGATACTTGCAATTGTACTTTAATGTGTACTTTTGCTGATGGAAAGTAAATGTGGTACATCTTTTCTATAGTAAGATTAATCAATTTGTAGCTGGTCCCTGACAAGTATAGATGAAATTAAACTAAACTAAAACATATAGTCCTAAAAATAGACTCACAAAGGGTCCTGTGATGCCGATGTGTTGTCGACCAGCAGGGGGCAATAAAAGCAAACACAACAAATACTATCCCAATAACATTAAACTATACAATACTAGCCATAAAAGACTAGAAAAACAAGTCTTTTCTAGGAAGCGGACTAAATTTTGAGTACATTTTCCACATATGAAAAGGAGCAGGTGTAAGTGGAAACTGAACAATAGTGCGAGTGTATTTATTATCGCTGCATAATGTGTCTCCATCTCTGTGCAAAGAAGGAGAGAGAGTGTCAGGCAATTATCAGGAGACAAAAGACAAACAAGACAAACTTGTATGAATGCTAGAATTAATTAAAAAACCTACCGCTTTGTGGAAGGAAAATGCTCGATTCTGAATACTTTATGTAATGCCGCCTTATTTGTTAGGTATAAAATGTGTGGGTCGTTAGCATCGTTAACTGAACGTCAAAAAATGTATTAATGATAGACAGTTTTATAAAGAAAATGATATAGATGGATATTAATAAAACCTAATGAACAATTTTCAGTTTTCTTTTTCCATGAACTATAATGTTAGAGAAAATCAATTCTTCATATTTGATAAACAAAAGACATGTGAATTGAGAGGTGAATTGGACAGTTTGGACATATGCAAAATTTGAATATCAAATGTTGTATCGTATAGAAGTAAAATAAAAATAAAATACTTCAAAAAGATACAGAAACATCTAATGTAATCTCACAATATAAAGTCATGTGAAATAAAGTGTAATCCTTTCTTTCATCCTAATACATCACTGTTCTAATAGTATGTGACCAGCTTTATGAAATCTAACCTTCTGAATGCAAACATTACATTATTGTAACACAGTACATGATTATTTACATTAATTTGAGTTACTTTGTCTGGTTTTATAGTTTTAGGACTAGTGAGATCACATCTTATACTTATACTTTTTTCTTGTTTTGTGTTTGTGCAGCACTTCTGTATAAACGTGTTCTATATAAAGAAAGAGGATTTAAGGTAAAAACAGCCACTTTACATTTACTTTTTACTTTTCTGGAGTTGAATTGAAATTATGTAATTAATAGTCATTATTATTATTATTTAGTTCTTATAGTGACCTGAATAATCACAATTATCTATCATCTTGACCTATTTATTTGTGTGTACTTTCCATTGTTAGGTTTCTTCCACCACAACCAGTGGATAAATATTAAAAACATAAAGGTTTAGCACAGCAGCTGAACATGTCTTCTCCCGCCTCTTTCTTTCTCTATCTCTTTACACTCGTTTCATCTCTTCATCACTCGTCTCTTACTCTTCACTTACTCTCTGCCTCTCGCTCTCTCCCGCTGTGATTGATGCCAATGCTGTTGCTGTGGAGCAGGGGCCAGGCAGGGGCCCTCTGAGGCTGCTGTTTATTTGTGGTCAGAACCAGGGGGCCCGCACTCGTTAAACAACTTCAGCCTCACAAAACGCTGCTCAGGGCCCGACACGCTGATGTGGAGGGACACAAAGACACACACTCAGAGAAGGACGTCCTGTGGGAGGTGAGACATCCACGTGATCACAAGAAACAGGAATTACATGTGCAAATGAGCACTTATTTAGACATAATTAAACCAGTAAATATATGGCGGAATTTGCTGTTTAATTGTCGGATTGCAGATTTGTTGACCTGGTTTATGGTTCATATCTCTGTTATTACTGGGCCTATCCACATGAAACTAAAACTGGCACAAAGTTCAGCATAAATTAACAAAAGTGAAATTATAGCCTGAGACAGTGGTGCCATTATTCAACTCCAAAGAGGTTGTCAGTTGAAAGGACTTTAATCCATAAGATTAATATGACAAGTTTGTGGAGCACATCTCTCTAACAAACGATAAGAAGGTTCATTTGTGCATCGTAAAATTGAATATTTCTTTCAAACACAGTGAATCTCCCAATGAGTTACATTACCATTATCTGAAACTGTGAGATTGTCAAATTCCTGGTTTGAGCCCAGTCTAGTCCTGAGGTAGACTTGGTTTGAGCCCAGTCTAGTCCTGAGGTAGACTTGGTTTGAGCCCAGTCTAGTCCTGAGGTAGACTTGGTTTGAGCCCAGTCTAGTCCTGAGGTAGACTTGGTTTGAGCCCAGTCTAGTCCTGAGGTAGACTTGGTTTGAGCCCAGTCTAGTCCTGAGGTAGACTTGGTTTGAGCCCAGTCTAGTCCTGAGGTAGACTTGGTTTGAGCCCAGTCTAGTCCTGAGGTAGACTTGGTTTGAGCCCAGTCTAGTCCTGAGGTAGACTGGTTAAGGTCAACTCTTAAGTCTTGGTTTAGTCCTGATGATGGACATAGTTTAGTTCCAGTTTCAGTCCTTGTTTAGTCTGTGTAAGTGGTACAATGTGGTTGAGTTGGAAAAAAAGCATGCCAAAAAAGTAGTGAATACATGTTTTGTTAAAATAACCTTATCTAAAATCTAATAAAACATATGTATACAAATGCTTGAAACTTCAGGGTCATTCATGGAATCATATTTCTTTTGACTCTTTGGTCGACTCACAAAGGAGTAAAACAGGTTAAGCTAGAACAAGAACTAAAACCGGACCAAACTGGACTTAACCAATGAAGAATGTTTGTGTGTGTCTCTGTGTCTCTGAATGGAAATGTTGGGTCAAAGTTGAAGCCTTGGTCCAGAGAAACCCCCAGAGTCAGTAAACTGACCGTGAATCCTCTCTGGGACAGACCACACTGGGCGGAGTCTGGTTATTAGGCTGTTTATGCTCTTTGTGCTGCAGTAAATTACATGCATCATAGAGCCAAATTCCACGCACTAAACATCTCTTTCATGTTAGTTCATAGTTCGCAGGCTAATTTACAATTTACAACCAAACTGTATTTGAAAAACCCAAAAGCACATCAGACATGTCCAAATGAGGTGTAGAGATGTGAATGTGTTCTCCTGCTGCAGAGATCGGCCTAGGCCTAGATGACAATATCGTCCCCAAAGGCTCAAGATGTTTAAGACTTTAGAGAATGTGCAATCAAAACTGCACATAGGCTTAGAGAATGTGCAATCAAAACTGCACAAAGGCTTAATCAATGTGCAATACAAATTGCACACAGGGAAATGAAATAAACCTTTTATATGGTGTAGGGAATGTGCACTGTAAACTGCACATACATAGGTTGAGCAAATGTGCAAGCAAAACAGAGTTATAGACTGTGAAATACTTGAGTGGTGCTGTATAACATTATTTTGGTCTCTTGCTTTTGTTGTGTTGAATATATGTTTAGCTACACAGTGTTGATGATGTCTTCTGTTAAAGCATGTGACTTCCTGTACCTAGATTATGTAGCATAGTATAATATAGTATAGTATATAGTATAATATAATATAGTATAGTATACAGTATAATAGTTTTCCTCAACATAAAAAAATAAAAACATGAAATTATTGCAATTTACAGTGGACATATTAAAGGTGGTATGGACGATTTTTTTCAGCAAATTTCTCATCATATTTCCTCGTGGCGTGGATAAATCATTTGTCCTGCCACGTATCAATCATAAAACGCACCTACTGCTCACCTGCAGCCGCGTGCGGTTCGTGCCCACGTTTTCGCGTGCCTAAGCGCATGGATCTATCATAATATAGTTCCCTCAGTGTACGGGACAAAATGAAGACGGAGAAAGACAGTTCGAGCTGACGCAGAAGTGGACAGAAATCTATGGGAGACGAGCGATTTGATGCGATCCGTTGCGCTAATAAACAAACACACGTGTGTGTTGTATCAGTCCGCACGGGGGAGTGCGCATGCGCACTTCCGCCTGCGTTCTCAAATCGCCGAAAAATCGTCCATACCGCCTTTAAGTACTCTTGTGGCCATAAATTATTTTTAAACATAACCAATATTTGGTCACCTGGGATTAGCATTTCACAATTTGTAATTTTACATTATATTTATTATTGTCTACACATTTTACAAACTACATCAATAAACTATTTCCATTGAGGTATTTAGGTTATTTAGGAACGTCAAAATTGAGTTTTTGACCGGTGATAATAATGAGATTAAACAGAGAGAAGACCTTGTATACAGTTTTAATGAGGCAAGTGTGAATGAAATACAAAATACAACTCCGGGTTTGTTTTTAACAAGGAAACAACAATAAATTGTAAAAGCTCAAAAATGTAAATCTTGCACGATGTATCCTTTAACACAAATATCAAATGTCTTCCTCCAAATTCGGAACATTAGAGGGAATGTCTGTGGCCTTTGTGATCAAAAAGTATTGAGGATTATAAATGATCTATGCTTTGATGTAGGTTCAAAATATTGTATATTTCTTATTTACACAATTGATCATTGTTCATTGTTTTATGTTATGTCTGTTCATTGGCAGTGGCAATAAACCTTTTCTGATTCAGATTCTGATTTACATGTATTTTAAACAGCTAATTTATAGCTTTTTCGAGGTGCAAACATGACTTTAACCCTGAAAAAGCCATTTGTATTTGCATCGCTGCAGTCCTGATGCAAGCTCTGAATTGATCTCCCATAATGCATTGCTGTGATGAGACGATGAAAAATGGCTAGAGTCAGTCGTGTCAATATCCGAGCTGGAGAGAAGCACCTCCCGGCCGCCCTCACCCGCCTCCTTCTTCTAATCCAGGTTTGAGACTTTGCCCTGGTTCCGTTTTGTCGGCCTGTCTGTCAGCTTGACACCACAATATTCCCTGTATCCCCAAATCTCTTGCTCTCTTTCATTTATTTTAAAAGTCCATTTCACAGGCGGATGACTTTAACAAGGCATTATACAGCGCTGAGGACGGGCCTGGGAGATAGAGCTGTGACAGATACGGCAAGGCAAGGCAAGGCAAGTTTATTTGTAGAGCACATTTCATACACAAGGCAATTCAAAGTGCTTCACAGCAGGAAAAATGCATTCAAATCACAAAGAAATTACAGAAACAGAAATACAATAAAATTAACTAAATTAAAAATTATCAATCCAACTGATTTTCTAAACTAATAAAATCACAAACAAAAGAGAAGAGTGCAAAGAAAAAATCCTTTCAGTCATATGCGCAGCTAAACAAAACTGTTTTTAGCTTAGATTTGAACATTGTCAGAGTTGAAGCCTGTCTCACATCTTCAGGAAGAATGTTCCAGATTTTAGCTGCATAAAACTGAAACGCAGATTCCCCATGTTTAGTCCTGACTCTGGGCACCTGCAGGAGGCCGGTCCCTGAGGTCCTCAGAGTCCGAGATGGTTCATATGGCACTAACATATCTAAGATGTTTTTTGGTGCTAGGCCATGGAGAGACTTGTACACAAGCAGAGCTGCTTTAAAGTCTATTCTCTGAGCCACAGGGAGCCAGTGCAGAGACCTGAGAACAGGACTAATGTGATCATACTTCCTGGTTCTAGTCAGGACCCGAGCAGCAGCGTTCTGGATGTACTGCAGCTGTTTTACAGCTCGTTTGGAGAGGCCAGTGAGCAGGCCGTTACAGTAGTCTAATCTACTGGAGACAAACGCATGGATAAGTCTCTCTAAATCTGGTTTTGACACTAATTTTTGATATTGGCAATGTTTTTTAGATGGTAAAAAGCTGCTGATGTTATTGATTTGACGTGGCTATTAAAGTTCAAGTCTGAGTCCATTATTACCCCCAGATTTCTAACTTGGTTTGTAGGTTTTAGAGCGAGACTCTGGAGGTGACCGCTAACACTTTCTCTTTGTTTCTGTGAGCCAAAAACGATTATTTCAGTCTTGTCTGAGTTCAGCTGGAGAAAGTTGTTTTGCATCCACACACTGATCTGTTGGATGCAGTGACAGAGTGAATCTACTGGTCCATAGTCACCTGCCGATAGTGAAACATAGCTCTGAGTGTCGTCTGCATAATTGTGATAGGACACATTTTCACTGCGTATCAACTGACCTAACGGCAGCATGTAGAGGTTGAACAGAAGGGGACCCAGGACTGACCCTTGGGGCACTCCACAGGTCAGGGTCATGTGGTCTGAGACACAGCTACCAATTTCAACAAAGTACTTCCTGTCTTCCAGATAGGACCTTAACCAGTTTAGGGCAGTGCCAGTGATGCCCACCCAGTCCTCTAGTCTCTGTAAGAGGATCCCATGATCGACAGTGTCAAAAGCAGCACTCAGATCTAACAGAATTAAGACTGAGGCTTTGCCCGTGTCAGTGTTCAGGCGGATGTCATTTGTCACCTTGACAAGAGCAGTCTCAGTGCTGTGATGAGGTCTAAAACCTGACTGAAAAACATCAAATGAGTTGTTTATTAAGAGGAAATCTGTGAGCTGTTGGTAAACAACCTTTTCAAGGACTTTGCCCCAAAATGGCAGATTAAAGATGGGCCGGTAATGACTCAGTACTGCGGCATCAAGACTGCTCTTCTTTAGGAGAGGCTTTATGACCGCAGTTTTCAAAGACATTGGGAATGTTCCAGATTGAAGCGACATGTTAACTATGTGAGTGAATGGTGCTAACAAACTGTTCAGCACAGACTTTAGAAATCTGGTGGGTAACACATCAAGGCAGCATGTAGATGAACTCAGACTGGTGATGATCTCATGGACAGTTTTGTCAGTTACTGGTGCAAAGTGAGTTAGCTCTAAGTGTCTTGGTGGTTTTAGGGTAATTTTTTGCATTGTGGGATTTATAGCATTTTTAATGCCCTGAACTTTGTCATTAAAGAATAATGCAAACTCATTACACTTGGATGTGGAAATGAGTTCTAACGGCAGCTGAGCTGGAGGGTTTGTTAATCTGTTTACTGTGGCAAACAGGACACGCAAGTTGTTACTGCAGCTTCCAATTATTTCAGAAAAATATCTTTCCCTAGTTCTACATAAGATTAGGTTGTACATGTTCAGCTTTTCTTTGTAAATCTCTTTTTGAACCTGGAGCTTTGACTTGCGCCATTTCCGTTCGGCCCTGCGGCACTCCCTTTTCTGTGCCCTGACCGAATCATCATTTCTCCACGGCGCCTTCTGCTTATTTGTAACCATTTTAGCCTTTACAGGGGCGATGGTGTCCAGAACATTCAAAACACTAGATGTAACAGAGTTCAACAAATCATTTACATTAGAACATGAGACATTTTCAAAGTTTATCATTTCCATAAACAGTGCACCTGTGCCATCACTTATGTGTCTCCTCTGAACAACTGCAGGACCAACCGGTGGTTTGGGAGAAACAGAGAGGTCAAAGAAGACACAGAAATGATCAGACAGAGCAACATCGATCACATTAACATTTGAAATATTTACCCCCTTTGTAATTATGAGATCTAGATTTGTGTCCTTTGCTGTGGGTGGGGCCTCTCACATGCTGAGTAAGACTGAAGGTTTCAAGGACAGCATCAAGCTCTTTAGTGTTTCTGTCACAAACATTATCAACATGCACATTGAAATCACCTGTAATGACCAAACCATCAAAGTCTGTGCATATGACTGAAAGCATCTCAGTAAAATCATCAATAAAACTTTGGCAGTGCTGGGGAGGCTTGTATAAAACAATGAAGAGAATGGATGGAGACCGTTTTAGCTCCATTTTAAAGGATACATACTCAAATGATGAAAACACCCCAAAAGACAACCTGCGGGTAATTATTTCATCTCTAAAGACAGCACAGACTCCACCCCCTTTTTTGTTTTCTCGTGTTTCAGATTCAAACTTAAAGTTGGGTGGAGCAGATTCTATCAGAACTACATTTCCTGTGTTTTTGTCAAGCCATGTTTCAGTTAAAAACATAAAATCAAGATTATAAGAAGAAATAAAATTATTAATTAAGAGAGATTTGTTACATAAGGATCTGACATTTAGCACAGCAAGTTTCAGACTAGTTTCAGTGGGACTGGGCTTTATCTTTTCACGGGGAATATGAATCACATTTCTCAGATTGGGCCTGACTCGCATTTTGTTTTTCCATCTGTGTGATGATGTGACTACAGAAATAGCACTAGGGGGGGCTCTTTTTACATAGGGCCCCGGGTTGGTTTGGTTTTTAATGTCCCGGCAACGCTGAGACGCAGTGCATCCTAGCTATGGGAGATACCAGGTAAAAGGCGAGGTTGGATGGGTGGTGGGGCTTTTGTAGCCAAGGAGAGTTTGGGAGCAGGTGAGAGGCGAGGGGGGATGGGTGGTGGGGCTTTTGTTGGTGTAGTCGGCATAGCCCTTGCTATATTGGGCGTGAGTGGAGCCATCTTAATGCCTGATTTGATCAGACTTTCAAAATGGCTGGGAAGGCCCATGGGTGAGAGTGGAGATGAGAAGGAGAATGATGAATCTTTAGTGGGAGTAGATGTTGCAGGGGGAACCCAGGGCTGGTGTGAAGGCAGGGGCGATGACAGGGATGTTGTTGGGCTTGTCACAGATGGGTCCAAGGCCTTTGAAGATTGTTCCTTTGCTGGAGGCGGTGGAGGTGAATGTGGAGCAGCTGGAGCTGAATCCTTTGCTGGTGGTGGTGGAGCAGCTGCTGATGAATCCTTTGGTGGAGGCTGAGGTTGTGGTGCTTTTGATGTTGAAACATTGGCTCGATCTCTGGCTGATGGAGCAGGAATTCTTCTCTCATTCCTCTCTTCTCTAACTATCTGCTCAGGACCCTGTCCAGGCCCAGTCCAATGCCTCAGAGCGTGGAGCAGGTTCTCTGTCAGCACCCTCACTCCACCTCTGCATAGGTGGGGGCCATTTCTCTTAAACAGGTCCTCTCGTTTCCAGAATAGATAGAAGTTCTCAATGTAGTGTAGTCCTCTCGGGGAGCACTCTTTGGACAGCCATGTGTTCAGCTGAAGAAGCCGGCTAAACTTGTTTATCCTCCTGTCGATGTTTGGAAGAGGTCCACTTATGAAAGTTTTGATTTCCATTTTATCAAGCACGTCGAATAACTTCAAGAAGTCTTTTTTCAAAACTTCAGTCTGTTCCCGCCGCATGTCCACTGCACCCACGTGCACAATCAGCTGTTTAGCTCCTCCATGCTTAGCCATAATATTTGGAAGGAGTGACGTTATCTCAGAAACAGTGGCGCTTGGAAAAGAATGTGTCATCAAGGGGTCATTCCTTAAGTGTTACTTAGCAACCAGATAGTAAACAAAAGTCATACAACAAATCATACAACAGTTGAGATTTTACAAATGACAACACCTTTATTTTGTTAAATTGTTGTTTAGACTGTCATAAAAAATGTGTAAATAGCACGCAAATTGTTTCTGCATTTTTGATAGAATGGCGCTTTTTGATGACATTACAGAGGTGAAGGTATTCTGTCATAGAACGAATAAAGTCTGGCAGTAATGTAACACTTGGATACCAGCCGCCATAAAATAGACAAGAAGAAGAAGAAGAAGAAGAAGAAGAAGAAGAAGAAGAAGAAGAAGAAGAAGAAGAAGAAGAAGAAGAAGAAGAAGAAGAGGGACTATACCACCAACATCATAATTAGAAAAACATGTGAAACTGTCATACAGACTTAAATGCTGCTGCACATTGACACATATATATTTACACACATCTCCAACTACAGACAAATACAACGTTCTGTTTGGCATTGAGCATCTGTTACCTGTTTGTGCTACTGCGAGGCGTTTTGTAGTCCCAGTGTCCTGCCCTGAGTCGTGGAGGTGCAGGTGAAGCATCCGACAGGTCAGTGATGTTTATTAAGAGAAGACTGTATCGGGCGTCGGAGCCTCTTCTCTGCAGCGCCGCATCTTTGGTTTCCTCCTCCAGGCGTCATCCATCTTCTGTGGCTGCTCTCCTGGGCTCACCACAGAGAGGCCTCCCTGTGTCATGGCGTGAGCAGGTACATATTAGATACAGTGTGAGAGACTGGAGAGACTATTTGGAGTTCACACTGTCTGCTCAATTGTCTGGACTATAGTCGGTGGCAGAGTCTGTAAGAGTTTTCCTTTCAACCACAGGGTCACAGGGTTGAATCTCACAATATGAGGTGTTATTTTTATGCAATAACAGTAAGAGCAGTTGGCATCTGTCAAATAACCATGTGGGATCTGTTGCGGAAAATATACTATACACACGGTGCAAAAGAAATAAATGTGGGTCTTTATTTCAGCCGTGCACAAGCCAAAATGCTTTCCTTGATAGAGTCGTCTCTCCCTCCCTGGTCTGACTGAATGAATCTCACAAACACCAGCTTAAAAAGGCACAACAGTCAGAACATGATGTCACAATGTAATGATTAGTCGAGGCCAATGTTTAATCCCTGGGTGTGGGTTATCAGACACCTTCCTAATCCTCCACACACATGAACAGTTTATGGCAGGGCTCTCTGTCCTTCACCTAGGCAAGTGTCAACTGACCAAAGCACAGGACAGAGATTACTAGCTGACCATGTTGAAACAATCAAAGCTCTTGAAATAATCAAACATCCTGTGTAACTTATTCGCTAAACATCAACAAGTAAATGACATGACATTTTTCCACTTCAGATCAAAAAGAAAATATTTCCTTTACATTAAAGGACACATTGTGCATTGTGCTTTTAATGTTCTAACATGAAAAACATACCTGGAGTAGCCTGTAGCTTCATTCATGCTTGTTTGATTAATTCTGTTTAGAAAGTTATCTTCCCTTTGATGGCCAAAACACTCCATTCTGAATTTCCCCGATGTGTGTTGTCATAGTCGACCTATGACATGGCTCGGAGATCGTCTGCGCTCCAGGAAGCATCGCCAGACTCGATCTGAGCATTTCCGCTATACAATCATTACAACTGCGTTCTTACATTAGCATGTCGGAGGCAAACTAAACTCAGCAAATATATGAACAGCAACTAATCCAGTTTGAGCCACTGGAATTAATGCATTCGTCCATGTTGTGATATCAATAGTTGCAGCCCGATAATGAATGCCCATACTATCTTGCGCTCATTCTAATGTCAAATTGCTACACTTGGCACATGCAGCTGCTGAAGTGCCCTCTGCCGTGGCTAAACCCAAATGAAAGTAGAAACCTCTGTCATAACGTGTATGTAAATCTCTGTGTCGGACCACAGGCTTTCATTAAGAGTGCTTTAGGAGATTTATGGAGTGATCAGAGCTGTAGTCTATGTAGCAGTGATAGATAGACTCCGCTTGGCTCGGGTCAACTGGATGAAACGCAAACTGAGGATGTCCAGATAAGTGCATAAAGTAACGTCTAGTGAGAAGATTTATATACTCAAAAATACCTAAATTTGAGCATCAACTATTTAAAGAGAACATCTTCATTGTTATCTCCACAAACAGTGAAAGGAATTGTTTCCATGAGTTCACTTTGGATCGGATTGGATCAAGCGGAGGCAGCTGTGGCACGGTTTTAGTTTAAAAAAAAAAACATGTGCTCAAAAAACCAGCCCAGGCAGGAACGCTCCTCAGCAAACTGTAGAACACAGAGAGCTAAACAGAAGAGCTGAGCAGCAGCAGCAGGGGTCAGAGCCACCAACATGGGGTCTGTGTGTTCATGTCATTGTCACATTATGAGACATTTTTGTTATTTTCAAGAAGCGCAAATGTACCCTTTTTTGCTTTGGGCATTTGTTTTTACTACATGGGTGTTGATGGTGACACTAGTATACGATGGTATAAACACACATGCTCTATACATTTGAGTTCTTGATTTAACATGGACCTGGTTGTGTTCATACTCGCAGGATTAATAACAAGGCTGCATAAAGTACTTGCTTTTGTACATTTGCTCTGTTTCCTATAAGTTATCTGTTCTTTTCCTCTGTATCTACCTGCGTTGCAACAATGGAATTTCCCCATGTGTGGCCAATAAAGGATTATCTTATCTTATCTTATTTCTAGTAGCAGTGCTAATTATGGGTGTGTGGGAAATTGGATACATAACAAACTAGGAGGAGTGGTACAAGGAGATAGCTGGGGGTCTTAGCTCGGAGGGTCCTTTCATTAGGAATGGACTTCCCCTCTAATTATTGATCAATTATTTGATTAGGATTGGGGTTCATTGCATGTTTTTGGCATGAATCCTTTTGTTTTTACGGTTGTGTTTCATGTTTTTGCAGGTCTTGTGTTAGTGTTTTCTGCTCAACCAGAGAGCTTATAGCAGTGGTTAATTAATTAGAATGAATGCAAAACAAGTGACATAAAGCAATCTGAAAAAAATAATAATAACGCCTAATTGTGTTCCTTTACAATCAAGAGCTTACCAAAAACAAAAAAACACAATTGCAGACAGTTAACGTAAAATTCAAATGAAGAAATAAAGTGCAATAAAAATGATTTACTCTAAAACTAGGGCACTAAATGATACAAAGACGAATGCAAAAACACAACAAATGACATTGTTTTCAAAGCTCGAAAAACACAATGTAAATTCTCTGATCTTATTTATTCTTGTATTCGACCAATGACCTTTAGTGAAATATGTCTGTGCGTGTGTAAAGGGCAGTTGTTCCTCCCAGTGTTCTGTGCCATTATGGTTCTTTACAGTCTGTGCAGCGGCGACGTGCTCACCTTTGTCACAAATATGAACAATTTATTAAGGGCTGAAGCCCTTTGGCCAAAAATGTCTTAGAAAAGAACATGTTTTACAATTGAGTCGCACTATCTTCTCATGCAAAATGTAATCTTTAATGCACAATAATGTATGTGTGGTCCGCTGCATGCTCGTCTTTCTAAAATGTTCCACAATATACCTGAATTCTTACTATGAGCAACCTTCCTTCTCCACAGATTGTACTTATCTCCATGGAGATAGTTTATTGCCACCTGCAAGCATTACCACCTCCATGGAGACGAGCAGGTGCTTGACCTTGCACCAGAAAGGTTTATGCACCTTTTCAGAGTAGAAATTCTAATCCTCTGCAGTTCTGGTCTTTAAGTCATGTTTCAGTCCTGGTTTAGTTTGGTTGTTGTCATTTTGAGGGCATCAGTTTATGTTGTAGCTAATTCCCGCTGTTAAATAGTGGTGATAGTACATGAAAAACAGCTCATTTCACCAAATGTCCCGGTGAGTGAATGTCTGATCCTAAAATATTGCAGGAAATAAGGTTAAATCTGCAAGTGGGTTAACGACGTTTATTAGCACAGTTAACGTGGTAACTAGCTCCTCAAGCAAGTGCTCTGCCGAGTAGAGATCTTGGCGTCCTCTCATAACTCCTGATGGCCCCAATCCATTTCTGGTGACAAAAAGAGTCTTTGGGGATGTCATGATTAATCCTTTCTTTTAAGACTTGTGGTTGGTATGCCATTTAGTCCTCAAAATGGGAGTTCCAACGAATGTGTCGCGTCACTTTGGACCCATTAATAGACTGGGTTTAGTTCTTATTGTAAACAAAGATGTACTTGATGTAAGATGTTCGAGAACCACTAGTGTAAGCATCCTGTGACTTTGGAGCTTTACTTTTACATTTGTCTTTCCTCTTTAAGTGGTTTTCATCTCAAGTTTCATTCATCTCAAGTGCACCGCTACAATTTGTTTATCCGTCTCTCTCTGAACTCTCGTGTGTCTGTCTGTGTGCTTCTCGCTGCCAGGTGGAGTATTGTGTTAATGGACGGATAAAATCAGTGAGGAAATGTCCCTCCCAGCACTGACCCCAGCTCCACCTCGTCTCTATCTGTCAGCCTGCCCTCCCCATGACTCCTCACCCCTGCTCCCCTGCTGCTCCCTAAGATAAAACAGACCCTCCCTAAGCCAAAGACTGCAGAGGAATGCACAGAGGAGAACCACAGAACAAACATGTGCACAGCGGGTGTAGTGGAAGTGGTCTGCAGTGTGTGGGTGTCACCATAACAATGTCAATATGCAACTAATGCAACAGAATTACCATTTTTAGCTGAAAGAAAATGCTTTGATTCATAACAAGTCTAGACTACGAAATGTTTTGATGCTCGTTGCTCCGTTGGTTCATTGCATTTTGAGTCATAGGCTGGTTCCGGATGCCTTAAAAATAAACTTCCTGCTTCATTCATTCCTTATGGAGAATTAGCCAAGTCTTGTTCAAATAAATCAATAATTAATCAACATAAAGAGCAAGTTACAGATGGATAATCACAAGCAGCATGACTTAACCTACGCACTTCCTGGGTGCTCTCCGTGTAGTTATTGTTGTGCCCTTTAATAAGGTTTGATAATGTAGTTTGACTCTAATGTAGACGTTTCTGTGGTTCAGTGCCGTGGCCTGTCGCCTGGTGCCGCTTTAGTTAACGCTCTGATGTGATCTCTGCAGACTCAGGGATTGTGTGGTCTTCATAGCACAAAAATGTGTGGTCCTATGAGCTAGAAATATTTCTTGGCAGCTTAGTGTTCAGTTAAGCTGTAACTATCATATCTCTATTTTCAGATGTAAATGAAACTTTGTTGTGTGCTGAAGCCGTTTGCCCTTCCTGTTTTTATTATGGACCTGCCCTGTTTGGTCCAGGTCCAAGGAACAAACTTAAATATAACTTTCTAAACATGGACCAAAGTTATGACCACATCAACTGAATATAAACTGTGACTACATCAACTGAATATGAACTAAACCTGTTTTATGCTAGAATTATTTATTTAAATATAGTGAATTGACAGTTCACTATGCCTTTTTCATAGTGCTGAATGTTTAATAAAGAACGAACCTATGTGTCCTTTAGTTTTAATATTCTGGGTTGAATCCCGGTGGCGTTGCTGTTGTGTTATTTAGTTTAATCTAAAATTAATTTTGATAATATTATATTACAACACCCGCTCTGCGACACAAACCAATTCATTAAACTCCATGTCAAACCAAGATGACTAAACTAAATACACTTTTCCCTATCTCCCCTGTGATGAATTCAAATGCGTTTCTTGCTGTGAGAATTTCTCCTTGCCGTGCGGTGTCCTCTGCCTCTGGGACAACACCAGCGGATGAGTTGCAGATAGTATTTGCGGTGATAAAACGATGGGGAATTGGTGGGTGCTCTGATTGCTTTCCCCTGACTCTTCTGATCGTAATCACACTCAAAATGGGGCCTTATCCCAGCTATCTGCTTCTCCCTTTCCTCTACGCTCTCCAATGCAAGGGTCCATTTGTCCGTTTTAAGCTGTTTAAACGACTCTGTATCTGATGAAGCGAGCACAAAGTCAGAGAAAAGTGCTGAAGTGGTAGAATTTGGAAAACAGGAGGTAGAAGTGAAATAGACAAACACCTATCCATTTACAATGAGCTTCTGGATCTACGTTTTAATGAATTGGGTCTGATGATGCAGAAGTTCTCTGACGACTCTGCCATCATCGGACTCATCAGGGACGACGATGACGCGGAGTACAGAGGACTGGCGCAGGACTTTGTGGACTGGTGTCAGCGGAACCACCTTCTCATCAACGCGGGGAAGACCAAGGAGATGGTGGTGGATTTCCGCAGACGCCACCCCACTGCCCCCTCACCAGTGAACATCCAGGGACGGGACATTGAGAGAGTGGACTCATACAAGTACCTGGGTGTTCATCTGAACCACAAACTGGACTGGACTCATAACACGCACTGTACAGGAAGAGCCAGAGTCGGCTCTACCTCCTGAGGAGACTCAGGTCTTTTGGAGTGACAGGGCCACTCCTGAAGACCTTCTACGACTCTGTGGTGGCATCAGCCCTCCTGTATGGTGTGGCCTGCTGGAGCAGCAGCATCACAGAGAGGGAGAGGAAGAGGCTGGACAGAGTCATCAAGAAGTCCAGCTCCGTCCTGGGCTGTGCTCTGGACTCGGTGCAGGAGGTGGGGGACAGGAGGGTCCTGGCTAGATTCACATCTATGCTGGACCATGAGTGTCGCCCCCTGCAGGACACTCTGTCCGCTCTGGAGAGCAGCTTCAGTGAGAGACTGATCCACCCTCGATGTGTGAAGGAAAGGTTCCGTAGGTCTTTCCTTCCTGCTGCTGTCAGACTTTATAACAAAAACTGTTAGTACTGAACACTCGCAATACTGACCTAACCTAATACTGATGTGCAATTCTGTCATATGTGCAATTGCTGTTGGAATTCATGTGCAATTCATGTGCAATTACTGTGAAATTCATGTGCAATCTATGTGCTGTCGTGACACATATTCATGTGCAATTACTGTCGTGATCACATGCAATGGTATTTATTTATTTATGTATTTATTTATTTGTCTATGGGAGTTTTTATTTATTTATAGGAGATCTTCTACTGAAAGTGTTTTTCAGACTTCCTATAAGTGATCTGTTCTTCTGTATCTACCTATGTATCTACCTGCGTTGCACCAATGAAATTTCCCCATGTGGGACAATAAAGGAATATCTTATCTTATCTTATCTTATCTTATGATGACGTTTCTCAAACTCTAGCCTCCAGTTGGTTTCAGTTGGCTGTTTCTGTCAGCTGTCAGTCAATATAGTCGCTTCTTTCACGTCACTTGTCCTCTGACCTTGCACACGTCTGATTCGTCTCCAGGTATTATAGAATCCAGTCTGTAAGTGTCCCAGTGCTATAATTGAGTCTGTGTGGCAGTCCAAGCGTAATGTCCTACCTCAGGTTTGTGACCAAAATGTTGCCTACTGGAGATATCAGCCTAGTCAAATTATCCATCCATCCATTTTCTACCGCTTGTTCCCTTTCGGGGTCGCGGGTGACTGGAGCCTATCCCAGTGACTTCGGGCCTTAGGCGGGGTACACCCTGGACAGTGGCCAACTCGTCACAGGGCCAACACAGAGACATAGACATTACAGACAGTTCACGCTCACATTCATTCACTAGGGCCAATTTACAGTCACCAATTTTGCCTAACACATGCATATCTTTGGACGGTGGGAGGAAGCCGGAGAACCCGGAGAGAACCCACGGTAACACGGGGAGAACATGCAGATTCCACCCAGAGAGATCATGTGATGTTGGTCTGGTCTGGGAATCGAACCCACGATCTCCTTCTTGGGAGGCAAGAGCGCTAACCGCCTTTGCCACCGTGCACCCATCAAATTATTATTATTTTTTTTTTTTTTTTTTTTCAATTATTATTATTATTTTATTTTATTTTTTAAGGGTTTTTTTGGCCGGAAGGCTTTATTAGACAGGAAAGCTGAGGGTGAAATGGGGGATGAGAGAGAAGGGAGGACATGCAGCATATTGTCGGAGTCTAGATTCAAACTCATAACACTGGCCGCTATGTTATGAGTTTGAATCCTGACTTTGTGCTGATGCTGTAACCACTCGACCACTGGGCAGCACACATTATTTGTTTGTTATATTTAGGTCACTAATATACTCTTGAGATGTTCCCATGTTATTTGTTTTATTGTCATTGTGCCTTTTGTTATCATCATGAAATGTCCTCACTGTGCAATAAAATAATAAATGAAACAAGACAGATTTTTAGTTGTGGATGAACTGTAATGGATCCATGTGAATGTGAATTAAAACAACAAACTAACTAACTAGCCAACTATTTATTCGTATATGCGAGCCATTCGACCACGAGCGGCAACAAACTGCTAATTCTTTCAAGCTCGCATATGTTCGCTGGCATTGTTGAGTTAAAGTAAAAAATATGTATTCATTTATTTATGACAGTGCATGTTAATGAACATACATGAAACATTATGTGAACACGCCAGATTAGCTGTGGGCTTATTGTCATCCGTTGTACCCAGAGGAAACCTTTGCCATGCCCCAACTGAGAATTGATTCCCAGGACCTTCTTATCCATCCACTCTGTCACAATAGCAAGAAGGTTTCCCATGTGTGAAGTGTTCTTGTTCTCACTGTGTCTAGTTGGGTTTCCTACAGGTACTTGGGTTCCTCCATCAACTTACACCAAGCTGAAGATTTAAAGAAGGGTCTTTGGGCCCTGAGCAGTGGTCACCTTTTGCTCTTGATCTCGGCAGCATTGAAAAATGGTTAAGATGCAAAAAATGCAAAAGTACACACAATCAGAGTCACACACAATCAGAGTCACACACGATCAGAGTCACACACAATCAGAGTCACACACGATCAGAGTCACACACAATCAGAGTCACACACGATCAGAGTCACACACAATCAGAGTCACACACGATCAGAGTCACACACAATCAGAGTCACACACGATCAGAGTCACACACAATCAGAGTCACACACGATCAGAGTCACACACAATCAGAGTCACACACAATCAGAGTCACACACAATCAGAGTCACACACGATCAGAGTCACACACAATCAGAGTCACACACGATCAGAGTCACACACAATCAGAGTCACACACAATCAGAGTCACACACAATCAGAGTCACACACGATCAGAGTCACACACAATCAGAGTTACACACAATCAGAGTCACACACAATCAGAGTCACACACAATCAGAGTCACACACAATCAGAGTCACACACAATCAGAGTCACAGGCCTGTCTTGAATGACACATGTAATTGCAAAATAGATCTATAATTTAAAACTCTGATGTGGGACTCCAAGTCTAACAGCCTGAGCCTCCCACATCCTTAATCTGACTCTGACTCTGACTCTGACTCTGACTCTGACTCTGACTCTGACTCTGACTCTGACTCTGACTCTGACTCTGACTCTGACTCTGACTCTGACTCTGACTCTGACTCTAACTCTGACTCTGACTCTGGCCCTCAAAATTTCAGAAAAAACATTGTGTTCTATAATTGGATGTCTGTTCTGAGAAAATGAATAACCCGTTTAAGACCAAAAGTGTAACAGTGGAGTTTGTTTAAGAAGTGCTGGTGAACCGGTGCAGTGACTTAAAGAACACTCCCTTTATTGTTATTGTTGACTCATGTTTAAATGATGAGCCGCCACATTAAGTGATGAATGGATTCACACCCAACTAAAATCTCCTAAAAATGTGGTTTGTTCAGATGATTTAAAGTTCACAGATTAAAGGTGTGACGGAAATCAAAGGTGGTTAACATACAATTCAGTTTGTGTTCATTCTTACAACTAAATACACGTTTGGAAACTCAAACCTGCAATACACAGAAGTGTCATTTGTGTTTGACCATTTAAAGTGTTTAATATTGACCTTGACATCTAGAACAGCATTGAATGTGTTTTTTAAAATACGTTTTCTTTCACCGAAATAAAAGTTGACAATAATTATTGAAGAGACATGTTTCAAATCCATCTCTCATTTATCCAGAAGGATCTGGGAAAATCATTTCACTTTTAAAACATCAGAACAATTTATACAACAAGGTTTAAATTTCTTGCTTAATGTTATTGGCATATTAGACACAAAAACAACAAACAGAACAGGGAAATTTGGATCTTATTTAATATTTGAGTGAACTAGATCTGACTAAACCTTCATGTAAAGATGCAAATTTCATTGTTTGGAATTACAATTAATAAAAGACACTTTTCACATTCGTAATTAGAAAACATCAAATCCTTTTTTCGATGATCAAAATCCTGTTAAGTAGAAGATTGTTTGTCTGGGAAAAAATACATTGAAGTTACAATGTCCCATATGAAGATCAGTGGATTAAATGAAATAATGAAACATCTTTAAGTGCAGTTCGGACAGTTTAGTTGTTTCCAGGTGAAAGCTTATGCTGACAGATCAAACGGACCAAAACAGGAAAAAAAGAAAGAGTTTTGCCTGTAGTGTGCTCTCGTTCTACTATATTTTATGGATCAATCGACACTTATTCTCTTTTTGCACAGAAAATTGTTGGGTAAATTGTGAATACGATTGTGAATATTTTTTGCAGTATTTTGACAGTGGATACATCACTGTTAATTTAACATATTACTGTTTCGCTCACAATAATCCTGAAACCAACAATTATTTAGTAGTCGACTGGTCAAACTGTTATTTCTATGAAACACTGAGCACACTTTTTAAACACATTATCAACCACATAAATGTTGAAATGTGGTGTAAAATGTAGCTGAACAACAATAAACCAAAAATATAGCCGCAAGCGGCAATGATCGGCCCTCGCCACGCCGCCGCCACACCGCAAGAGGAGGGGGCGCTAAGGCGCCCCAATTGTCCTTTTATTACGCCTACTGCTGAATCTGTGACGCTGTCACATCTTCTCCCCTTTGTTTTACCATCAAAAAGCTATTTTATTTTGAATTCTTGGCAAAATGTGCGGCTTTGCCGCACAGACACCGTGACTCTTTGAATAAAAATGTGAATAACTTTTAACGGTTCACCCCTGAAGATGAATCTCACCAAATTTCAGGTTAATAGGACTGACGCCCTGGGAGGAGTTTGTGAAAGTCTAAAGTGTAAACATGTTCTGGCGATTTCCCCATTGGAATAACATGGGAGGTTTTGGTCATCGCTACGGCAAAGCCATAACAATTATGACATGGGTCTCATTGACTTTTTTGATGGGGATGCCAAAATTGAGTTGGGTGTCAAATTTCATAAAATTTCGCAAAACTAAACATTTAACCTCCATATAAAATCTGTAGGGGGCGCTGTGGCGCCATATTAATTTATTTCACTTCAAGTACGTTTAGCGCAAAGAGTTTAACAGATCTGATTCTGTGACAACATTAGCGTAAAGTTTAAACCAAGTCTAGGTCTGAAACCAAATTAAAGGTAAAACCTAATGAGGAATAACCAAGTGCAAACAAAGGGCAGCTAAATCCTTCTGCAACGTGAGTGTGCGTAATGTGACACTGCTCTCTATTGATGGAATTTACTTTCACTTTCTCTTTCCCAGAGGAGGAGGATATATAAACGGGCTGTGAGACGGGCATCAGCTCATATCAGCATCTGAACTGATCACACTCACATCTACAACCTACAGACCTGGGTGACAATGACCTCCAAGAGAGAAACCCTGGAGCAGGAGCTGCAGCAGGAGCTGGAGCAGTACGTGTCCGACACGTACACCGATGCAGGTACTATCTGGCACTTCATCAATAACAGCGGGCAGTGGATCCAAGCCAGAGGGACAGAAGACCAGACTATTAACAAGAGCAAAGAGTCAGCGGAGATGAGCTCTGAAGCAGACACTGAGTGGGCTGAAAGACATGCAGAGCTTCTTGGACGCCATGGAGAGGCTGGTGGTCACTTCTGTCCATGTTTTCCAGAACAATCATAACCCAGTGATGAGCCTGTCTGCTACAGCTGACCTGGAGAAAATGTGTTCAGTCATCCAAACTGCTAGAATCCTGTGTCCTCTCCTCGTCTTATTCAAACGTGACCATGAGAAATTCTTCCATCCTGAAGTGCTCAACAAAGACGTTCTCCAGAACCAGCTACAGTGTTACATCGTGACAATAAAGATCATTTGTGATGGATGGAAAAGGACCGCTCTCAGCAGCTTGAAGCAACCAAAGATCGATCTGAAAGATTTATCTGAAAACGACATAGAAAAGATGCTTTCTCAAATCCGTGATCTCATCGCCCTCAGGAAGGACTCCGACTTCAGGATGGTGAACTTGTTCAAAGATTACTCCTAGAGCTTCAGGCAGAAGTTCTCTGAGTTGAAGCCTCAGATAGAGGTCTCAATAAGAGAGTTAGAAGGCTGTGCGCAGCAGCTGGACAGTATGAACAAGGGAGCGAGGATCTCTGGTGTGGTCAGCAGTTCAGTGGGCATTGCCTCGGGGGTGGCGTCCATCCTGGGTTTGGTTTTGGCCCCTTTCACAGCCTGTGTTTCTCTGGGTCTGATCATTGTTGGAGCGGCCAGTGGAGTCCAGGGCCTGGTGACCACAGCCACAGAGATTGGAGTCAACAACACACAGAGTAACAAAGCGAATGAGGTGTTTGATAAGTGTGTGAAACTGATGAATGAGGTTTCATGAACCCTCTTTGACTGAGTTTTGAAATGCTGAACAATGACATGAATGATGTCATTGTTCAGCATTTCAAAACCCTCAGTCAAAGAAGTTGGCAAGAATATCTTGAAGCTGTCTATGGTGGTGGTGTGTTCGCTGTAAATGCATCTGAAATTGGTAGTATTATTAGCGAATCTGGCGAGGTGGTTGTAAATGCTACGTATGAGGCAGGTGAAGTCGCTGTTCAGACAGCACGGAATGGCCTATGTATGGCTAAAGCTGTTAAGATCTTCTCTGTTGTCATGAATGGTGTTTTTGCTGGTGTAGACAGATACTTTCTTTACAGAGATAAGATAAGATAAGATAAGATAAGATATTCCTTTATTGTCCCACATGGGGAAATTTCATTGGTGCAACGCAGGTAGATACAGAGGTAGATACAGAAGAACAGATCACTTATAGGAAGTATGAAAAACACTTTCAGTAGAAGATCTCCTATAAATAAATAAAAACTCCCATAGACAAATAAATACATAAATACCATTGCATGTGATCCCGACAGTAATTGCACATGAATATGTGTCACGACAGCACATAGATTGCACATGAATTTCACAGTAATTGCACATGAGATGCCAAGAGTCTGGCAGGGGGCACAGAGACGGCGCACTCAAAGTGGATTAGGGCCAGAACAGCTTTGTGGGGCTCAGAGATCGAATCGTGGCAGAAAATCTGTGATTCTCTCGTTAATTGGGAGAAGGTTTCTGAGAAATATGAGCTGTTAGAACAAACCTTTTACCCGTAACTCTGAGGTATAGTTCTGCTTAAAGCTAACATAAGTGGAGAAACTAGTCTGTAACACCAGCCATATTCTGACAAACCATTTTTTGAGCTTTTACAATCAAAGACATAAGAGTTTTGTTTAATTTATTCATTTCGATTTTCTTTTAAAGCTTTCGGAGTAAATATATGAATACTATTTTTACCTGTTTTGTTATTGTGGATAGGCCTAATGAGAGATTAGAACCATAAATCAAAACAAGCCATTTTTTTTTAAATTGTGGTCCACAAATGACTTTTTGAGCTAAACATACTGTATGTGTATTGACCTTTAATATGTTTTACAATGACATTATTGTATTAGAAATGGTCTTGTTGCTTAGCTCCAGAGCCTCTGTATAACATAAAGAGACGTATGAGGAAAAGAAGCAGTGTGACAAAAAGCTATCAAAATATGTACGAGCGTTATCGTTGTTTGTATTACATGCATTGTATTGTATAAATGCAAATAAACACCTGTATCCACCATTTTTGATTGAAAATACTTATTTCCTACATTATTTCCTACACAAATGCCGGCCGACCTCAATACTTCACTCTATGCTGACTTAAGATCCTTCTTTTGCTGAACTTTAGACATAAAAGTTTACTGATTCTAAGCTAACCCTGTAAATATCCACATTGAGTCAGTGGCAGTTCTTTTGTCTCTGCAGGAGGTCCGTAGATGTGCAGATCAGCCCCCTGAAAAAGCATTGGCTTAGCTTCCTGTATATAACACGTCAAACTGTAAACATGCATGTTGTAGCTCAATCTTTAGGCTTCATAGACATTTTGTTCAAAAGATGAGTGTGCTGAAAAAGGTCTTAGTCAAGGAATATTAAAATAGCTGTTCTAAATCCTATATACTGTATTTGCTTGCTGCTATTATATGGTTTGGATTTCTTGAATTTTAGGAATTTTCAAAATAGGGAAATTAAATCGATTTTATTTTTTATTTATATATTTTTTTTAATTTAATGAGTTATTTACACATCGTATTCCAAGTTTACCTATTTTTTTATATTCTGTGGTTTGACTTTTTGGAAATAGCATGTACTTCTGTTTTAAGTCCATAAATCATGAACAGAACTGCGCATTTCTGATGTCAAATGTTGATTAATATGCACTGTCCCTGAAATAAATAAGTTAATCAATAAATAAATCTCAATCATTACAAGTGTGTGCTCACTTTAGCATGTTGGGATGAGCTAGCTGAGTGATATAAAGTAATGTGTGCTCTCAAAAGATGCGCTAATTTGAGTAAAGATGTCAAAGCAAAGGTGTTCAAGAGTATGTTTAAATGGTAAAAACATGATAAATAATGCATAATATTGTCAAGTTGTGTTTAAATGAGAGCTGGTTTAAATGAGAGGACACTGGCTTGATTCATCTTGCTTTCAAACCTTTGAACCAAACAACTTATTTATTTTAAAATCATTATAGTTTATGCTTTTAACAAAAAATACAGATTAACTGTTTATTTGAACTGATAGACCAGGCATTTTAAACCTAACTTAGCATATTTCTTTTACATAACCATTATCATTACAGAGCCTGGGATTGTGACATCACACAATCCAATTTACCAATGGAGATTTTAAGATGTTGATTACAAAAATTAGCGTTCATTCAAAACTATTCGAACACTATATAGTTTATCTGGTTGTTCCACTGCTTTTTGGTTTACTTTTTACATGGTTTTGGCTCATGCATCTCTCTGCACATTTAGCACAGCAGCAACAAACATGGTGGATTTCCATGGAAACGGATGTTCTTTGGCGTTCCCTCCTGAGCTCTAGACTGCATCCACACACCAATAATGTCATGTAATAATGTAACAATGTAATAATGTAATGTAATAATGTAAACTAATCAAGACAGAAAGTTAAGATTGTAACAAAGCTGTGGCGCAGCTCAAATAATGTGCATTTTAGGCAATTCGTTGATGAGTAAAATAAATATTTGACTATTTTAACTTAACAACATTTGCTCTTTAAAGTAGGCTAATTACCTTTACAAACTACACAAGCTTCTCTCAAATGCCTCTTTATGAGTGTTTGATTTTTGAATGATAAGGAAGGTTATTATTGCATTAAAATACAGTGCGGAGAATTATGCAAATATGACTTTTTCTTCTCCAATTTTTCAATACTATCAATAAAATATACTCAGAAGATCTAAAACGATGCACATAAATAAAACAGCAGTAATAAAGTATAATGGTTATGGTAATGACTTAACGGTTTAGTTTTAAGTCAAGACAATTACAGTGTCAGCGCTGCAGCAGGATTTAAGAACTGGTGAATGGGACGCACCAGTCCGATTTTATGGGTGACTTTACGAGGGTTAAATCATATGGCACAATAACGACTCAAATTAAGATTGTTATGGTTTTACGATCAACAATTTACTTTTGACAGTAAAATGTAATGGTTATAAGTGAGTTAAATAGACGGTTTAATCATGCTCCTGTTGTAAATTGCTATACAAATATGGTGGCTTATATGGCTCATTTTTAACCTTGTAAATGTGATGTCGTTATTTGTGACATGACTTGTGTTTGTGTGTTTTAAATACAAGTCAACAATTTGCTAAAAATAGTGGGAGGATTATGACTTATTTAAACCCACCCCATTTCCTAATTATAACATATAGTATGTGTTAATAATTCATATCTGACACTAACAACTGCTTTCAAAACATATCTGTGCTGTAGCCAATCATCACGGTATTTGAGCGTACAATTTAGGCTTCAAACTTCACTGAATTAGTGAGAAAATATAACGCACAGCTCTTCTGAAATTGCATTTTACATTCATTTTCCCCAGGGTTTCCAAAAAAAGTATATTCAATGTCTGAAAGCTTGCTCTGTGTGGTAACTAATGAGTACAAGACCTATAATTGTATTTAAAATCTGTCTCTAAACATTTTGATGAATTGTAAGTTTTACATGTGCTTTAGGACTGAAAACAACCACATTATGGACATTAGTAACCACATAGCTGCTTAACCTCTGTTGTGCAGCTTAATATTTGAATGTTTCTAAATCGCTATGGCAAAAATGAAAGAGAAATAACCTTCCAAAAGCACTGACGCACCACAGTGAGTGCAACGTTTCCATCTCTAACTTGTGATTAAAGTTCTCTTATCTCATAAATGCAGAGGAAACAGGGAAGCGAAAGCAAAAAGCAGTTTCAATTTGACATGATGTTTTTACACTACACTGATCAGATGGAAAACATTACTAAATACATTTGAACGCATGTATTCAGTATCCTGTAACAACATTACAACAGTACTTTTCCCTCCACTGAATATAACACATTACTAAGTTGAAAATGGGCCCTTGCTACCTGCTTCCCAGTGTACATGTGGTCACTGTCTAAACCCAGAGGACTGCATGGTGTGATTCCAGCCCAAATCCCCCAAACAGGAGGAAGTGTCTGGCAGCATTCGGCTGTGGACTCAAGCTGTTAGCAGCAGAGCCGGAGGTCTCAGGGGGGCCGGCTACAGTCTGCCTGTCCTTACCTCTCCCCCTCGCTCTCTTCCCTTTTCCCTTTCTTTTTCCCCCTCTCTCTCCTCCTGGGACCGCTCCTGTTATAGTGCTGTGTTTTCCGGAGGAGACGCGGCGTATGTCTTTCCATCTGGGCCCGGTTTTTGAGCGCGAGCTAAACTGCACTCAATGTCACACAAGAAGTTGCTGAATTATTAAGAGTTCCAGATTTGCTGTGGCTGCACATCTCTGATCCATCTGTAGCTTGTCTGTACCTGCCGTAGCGGCTGGCAGTCTGTCCACATCACAGGCTGTCCAATCACACGTCTGTCAGCGCGCACAAGTTTGGCTCGCTGCGACTTTGAGTTTAAGCGTGTTTCTGTTACGAGTGCAGGTGCAGGGGAAGTGGTGCTGGCTCTAATTATGAGCTGTTGCAGCGTGAAATGATCTTGTACGTGGATTTACATCGACTGTAGACTCGAAATCAGGGGTGGGAGAAGCGCTCAGTTTTGTAAGGCCTACTTAAAGCAACAGTATGTCACTTTCACCTGCATCATTCCATGGAAATAGAAAGTTAAAACTAAACTTTGGAACATTTTTCATTGAGATAGTGGATATGTCTTATTACTTACTTACTGTGGAATGCTATATCCAAAGCAACAACATTTCTATGGCAACAGGGAGGTGGAGGCTCCTCCTCCAGGCCAAGTACGAGTCAGGTTTGTGGAGCTGGAAACCCGCTCACAGTAGGAACGCAATTTGATATACATTTTTATTGCAATAAAACCATTCAACATGAAAAAATTCTTTATTTTAAGACTATTTTTGGTTCAAATGTTACGTACTGTGTCTTTAAGCAAAACAAACTCAAAAGAGTAAGTAAATAATATATTAGGCAAAAATGTACTTCAAGAGTACAAAAATAAAAGTATTTCCCACAGATTTTGAGTGTGGTAATTGTGGTATTTCTGATAAAAGACTGCTCTGATCTAAGGAAAAGTCAACAAAAGTCTGTTTGAATCAATGATTATAAAAAATTATATTATTTTATACAGGCGATATATGTTTTGTTCCTGTTGTTAAATGTATGTGTATATTTTTGTTTGCTCAAAGCTGACACTTGAACTCAAAACCTTTCGGCAAGATGTCTTCAGGAACATGCTAAAAATAACTTTTCAAACAATTTGGAAGTTATTCTAATTTTCAGTACGCTTAAAAAGTAAAAGTATCCACTGTAAAATGCCCCACTGTTCAATACTTAATATTATTTCCTGCTGTCAATGTGTGTCAAGACAATGTGGTTCTTATAAAAGAATCTTGGAGCACATTCTTGTCAAGTTCTTATTAACCATTTGTTTCATGTAACAAGGGTAAAAATAGCAGCGTGCTAACACCTCTGTGATCATGCAGACCATTAGCTGAAGGTGATAGGCGTGAAGGTTACGTCTGAGTGTCCTCGCTCAGAGCTAACCTACACTATATGTCACCTCTAATCACCACAGCAGCAATCAACACGTTTTACTAAGTGACCAGAGCTATGAGAGAATTATGAACGCCTTTGTTCTACCAAAGACACCACATATTTCTTTATAAAATCACAGCATGTGTTATTTACTATGTTATATTGTTGTATTTGTTTCATTCGTGCTTGTTTCCCCAGTTTGAATCTTCCCTTGGTTGTTGTGCCACAGGTGAAAATCAGTATTCCTTCTGTTTAGTTTTCTATAAATCACCAATAGACTCGTTATGTAGTCAAATTGTGGCTCTATTAGCATAACACTCATGTTGCTAATGGCTTCATTTATTGTTCATGTTTTAATTCTTCATCCTGCTGACAGTAGTTGTTCTCCATAAAATAAGGATGTCTTTATAAATATTCCCTTAAGAAAGAAAGAAAACGGTTTAAAAATGAAACAAGAAAGGAAGGTCGAATAGCCTAGCAAGCCAAAATAATACCGTTTGGAATTAGGGTATAAGGCAATCTATACAGTGTGAATAAACCAGGAATAAAACATTTCAAGTGGCTGCTAATAATTACATTAACATTTCATCTATGTTTCATCTCACAATACACTTACAAACATAACATCACAAGCATACAACGTGCATAGGCTGTTTCCTTCCATAAAATCCCACTATAGAGTATTATTAGTCTGCACTGGTTGGAGATGGTGATAGACTTCTGTACATTCTAATACAGCAGCTTTACTGTGGCAGCCTTGACATTTCCATGATTCACGCTGGTGTGATGGAGGCCTGAAGGCGCGAGGAACCTTTACTGTGAAAGAGCCACACTGATGTTTATGGCCACAGAGAACATTTGAATGTGGGAGTGATATGGAAACAAAGTGCTGTAGCAGGCTAGATACAGTGGGACAGTGGTGCAGGAAATGACTGTGAAAGTGCTCAAAGCCTTTACCTACAGTCACATGGTTTAGCAGAAGACATCGGGATATTCAACAGCCACTATTAAATGAAAGCAGGAGACCAAAATAACCACAGGTAATACACCATCAGCTGGCCTTTAAGTGACTATTTGCTGACATGAACAGTATTTCACAGTCTTAAGATTTAACAGCACATTCCCTAATACTATGTGCATTTTGATTGCACGTTCCCTAAAACCTGTGTGCAGGTTTCAAGTCAAGACAATTAAAGTCCATTTTATTTGTAGAGCACTTTTCATGCACACGCAACTCAACAAGTGCTTTACAGAGAATTGGAAAAAAAATCCCACAATTTACAGAGTACTTAAAAGTCAATTAATACGTACTACACACATTTACTAACAAATTACACATAGCCAATGCTAAAAAGATGAGTTTTTAATGTAGACTTATTACATGCCTCATTTCAAAACATAGATTTTCTGGAAGCGAGTTCCATATCTGGGAGGTATAAACAGAAAAAGAGGCTTCACCATGTTTGGTTTGAACTTTGACCTTTGAAGTTAACTCTGTGAGGGACTGGAAGCCAGTGTAACATTTGTAATACTGGAGAAATGTGCCATCTTCGTTTTGTTTTGGTGACAACCCTAGCAGCGGCATTTTGTATTAGTTTTAGCTGCCGGATTGAGGACTTGGTGAGACCTGTTCGAGGCCGTTACAATAGTCCAGTCCACTCTTAATAAATGCATGGACCAACTTTTCCAGATCTTTAATTTTAATATGGTTATTAAAACTCATATTACAGTCTAGAGTGACCCCAAGACTCACTTTGCCCTTGCATGTGAAGGACAGACCATTGAGCTTTTCACACACAGTTTCTTCACTGAACCAAAAACAATAACCTCGGGTTTGTCCTCATTTGACTGGGTAATATATAGATTTAATAAAAGAGGGCCAAAGATTGAACCTTGGGGAACTCCCTAATTGTTTGGTAAGATAAAGGTAAGATTCACACCAGCTCAGAACAGAGGATGAAAAAACGAGACAATGTTCCAATTGGTGTAGCAAAATTAAGTAATAGGCCGTATCAAATCCTTCAAGTTGAAATAGAGATGGCATTTCAATCCATCTGTATGTCGTTAAGAACCTGAAAAAAGAGCCCTCTGATTGAAAGGGTCCAGAAAATTATTATCAGATAATGGGTGACTTGTGTAAAAACGTTTTTGATTATTTTGCAGATAAACGGAAGTTTTGATATGGGCCAATAATTGTTAAATACAGAGGTGTCCAAACTAGATTTTTTATAAGTGGTTTGATCACTGCAAACTCTAGCGCCTTAGAAAAACATTAGAAAATTAGGTATTTACAATTTATAGAATGTCTTTTTCAATGGAAAAACCAACATGTGGAGGATTTTAGAAACACAATATCTGTAAGAAATTTTTGGGAATCTGTAAATTCGCTAGTTTTGACACTGGAACAATGTGTCATTAAGTCGGGCAGGCTAATATTTTGTCAAATGTTATAAATGTTATCCATATATGATGGTGAAGAAAAGAGTATGAGAATTTATAATCTGAGACAGAAATGTATTCCTTCCCTTTCTCAATTCATAATTGTACTTTTGCAAGGATTGTGTGTGAAGATGAAGATGACCATAATTGTTCATTTGTGTTTCCGCCATTACCACTCTGTCTTTCAGCATTGTCTATTCTGAAGTTTCACCTGTGAAGCGTTCCTCCTGGAGCTTTAGGCTTTTGGAAACGGACTTTAACTTTAAATGGTGCAATTTTATCCATTTTAACATTTTTATTTACAATACTATCAGGTGATGAAGATAAAGAAGTGGGAGTTTCAGCGTATGCTCCAAAGAAGTGTTCACTGCTAAGCTCACTGATACATCTTTTTACACATTGAGTTTGAACATTTTTATGACAGAGAACATTCCAATCTAAACTAACACAGAAGTGATCGGGGTCAAAAACGTTGATATCGGTAATGTTACAATCCCAGGTCTAGTGTATGGCCTTTGTTATGCGTCGGCTCACGTACATGTCGCACACATCCAAGTGTACTTTGATAAAAAAAAATGCAAATTAGGTTATATATCTAAAAAATACAGACATACTAACTAAATCTGCTTTTAATTATGCATGATGTACAATATCTGTTTCTAGTGTAGTTTCCCAGGAGTACATCAATATACAGTCGTTCATTAGTCAGTGCAGTGTGGAAAGCTTTAGCTCCAGCCTGTTTCTGCCTCACAGTAGTTCTTTGGTCTGTAGCTCACAGTTTTTTGAGAATCCTCTGCATTAAGTTTTAGCTCCAAACTCACTCACTCTGCTGCGTTGACTCTCTCTCAAATTCTACCCAAATCTCAAAGTCAGCTTGCATATGATCCTGCGCACTGGGGGGAAACAACAATAGCTCTGAATATCAACTGGATGTGTGAGCATACCCGCCCTTATCGCAGACACCAAAATAAAGAAATAAAGAAATAAAATAACATAAAATAAAATAGGGAGAGCGTAAGGGATGAAAAAAAAAAAAAAAAATCAACTTTGATCTGTGTGCGGCCTGAAATATCCAAGCGCAGTAGTGAATATAAATGGGTATATGGACTCCCAAAGTAATAGATAAAAAGGGTCTAGTCCTATGCGATCGGCAGAAGACTTCAAAGAGCAGTAGTGCACTATAGCCTGCTGGGCCGCCTCTCCACAATCTTTATTTATTTCACTAAAGCCTCGCCTGGTGCAAGCTGGTCTGATTATGCATGTGCGAGGCTCAAAGGCACTCGGGCTGTGTTGGATTCAGTGGGGCAGCTCTGATATGAATATTTCTGCTGCATCAGAGGCACTTGCGCTCGTAATTGAAGCTCCAGCAGAGAATCGAGTGAGTACGAGCCGTGTTAGATACTGCAGTGCTGCCTTCTGTTTACAGCAGGAGGGCTTATGCCATCCTTATCCTATAAGAAAGTGAAAGAAGTGTCTTACCCAAGGACCCGGCACTCAAATGAGACTTTGTTTTCATTTATGATATGAAGTTAAAAGTGCTGTACCTGGTTTTTACAGTCTTAAAACGTGAAAAACAGAACTAGTTCAATTGTAAACTCTATGCAGCAGTTTGCATGTATCGCTCTCTTACCTATTGAGTTTTGCCATCACGGTAAAGTTAAAAAAACACATGCCAACATTCTAATTATAGATTTTA
The DNA here is from genome assembly GCF_026437365.1 of Eucyclogobius newberryi. Lineage (NCBI taxonomy): Eukaryota > Metazoa > Chordata > Actinopteri > Gobiiformes > Gobiidae > Eucyclogobius > Eucyclogobius newberryi. Next base: position 7,619,536 of record NW_027316532.1, on the reverse strand, counting down.
GAGGCACGCTGTGGTACTGTACTGGGTCAAAACAGATTTCACTGTATTACATGTAAAACACTGGGAACAAGGCCCTTTAATGAAACTGGAAGAACAAAACATTAACTAATGCACAAAAACTTGTATGTTAAGGAGCGCTAGAAGAAATGGTGTCATATCAGTGTTAAAATGCCAAATACGTTACATAAGAATTAGTAAAAGTATGGCGTCTGCAAACTACAAGCACCAATTGCAGTTCGGGGCCTGCGCGGGTCATGCAAGATTTCCAAACTCATTAAAACCAATGCAATAAGTGCGCGAAACAACTGAACTCACTTTATCTTTGCTCCAAACCCTGTCAGACCACTCTTGTCCCGGTTTATATGCAGCTTAAAGAATCGAGCGGGGCCTGAGGGATGTTCAGTGTTGTCTAGCATTAGAGCCAAATCTTTGCAGCTATAATTGCTAATACAAACTGCAATCTTACATTTTTGACAAACATTAGCTAAGCGACTTCTCATTTATATGGAGAAATTCATTTTCAGACATTTTCCCTCCACATCTCAAGTAAACACATTAAAGCTCCAGTAATTTGTACTTTAATTTCAACGCAGCAGATCAAGATAATGTGTAATCCAACCTTTTATTGCTGTTTTATTCTTCACAAAGCTGTTTATTTTTGATATGAGCCAAAGGAAAACTGACTTTCTCAAAATGTCAAGCTTTTGAGGAAGTCAAAAGCTCAATCCTGAGGGTTACCATGGAGCTCATCTCTAATAACTGATATAATACTTAAAAAGCTCCAATAAGGGGCCAACAAGCTTAAATGTATTATTTAATCCATTTGTGTCATCCATCCATCCATCCATCCATTTTCTACCGCTTGTTCCCTTTCGGGGTCGCGGGTGACTGGAGCCTATCCCAGTGACTTTGGGCCTTAGGCGGGGTACACCCTGGACAGTGGCCAACTCGTCACAGCCATTTGTGTCAATCATATTTTATTTTTCAAAATTATCTGCTGTATTCAGTAGTTAATTCAGCGGGTTAACTGTTATAAACACATTTTCCTCTCACAGGAATATTTGCAAGTTTAAACATAAAACAATAAAATACATCAACGTTTCCTTTCTTTTTGTTAATAATGGTGATTAATCGTGATATCATGATAATCGTGACTCTAAAATTTGATATCATGACATCCATGTTCAGTATATAATCTGAGAAATGTGTAATCCTAGAAACTGGACATTAGTGTATTTCTTGTGTTCAGAGTGTTTAAATGCTTAAACCCCCCCTCCTCTTTACTGTCGCAAAGTGGTCAAAAACCAGCACAACTGGGACATGTCTAGTACAAAACTAGAACATGGGACTGTTCCTGGTAAATATGGACACCTGGTCACCCTGGATCTGACTCAAGACACCTTATTGTAGTTTCCAGGTTTACATGCATTTTGGAAAGTCTGTTCAAACTGGTTTATGTAGATGTGGTGACTGGCCTCGGAGCACTGCGGGCGCGAGTCTGAGAGAGATTACGTCTTTGTGTGTACTACGCTCCAAATACGTGCCAAACCTGAGTACTACCCACTTCTGTTGGCTCTTCACAGAAATCCCTCAATAATAATATGTATTTTATGACATTACTCATCAAAACTACTTTCTGAAGATGCACTGACTTAACACTAACTCTGTACTATAATAAAACACTTTCAACCCACACCAAAAATCCTCTTTCTTTATTATTTAAAAACCCATCACCCCCACGCTGCAATCCAAAAAAAAAACCTCTCCCTCTTTTCCACGTCTGGAAGCCTGTCTTTCTGCGTCTGGAAGTGTCTCCTCCAGGACTCCTCCTTGTTCCCGCTCTCGCGAAGTGAAAAGAAATACCAGCCGCAGTGACATCAAATCCTCAACCGTGGGGCAAACGGCATTTCAAGTCTGCTCTTCGGGTGTTGATGTGTCAGCCTGCCCGCACGTGAGTGACGGAGGACTTCTTCAGATGCCGTATCGCCGACCGTGTAGCGCTTTGAAGCCGCCGCTGCTTCCCCCTGGAGGTACAGATGGCTGGCTACGCGTTGCCGCTTCGCATTGTGTTGTTAGCATAGATAGCGTAGATGTACTTGTTGTTTCGGAGGGTTACTATTGGGGGAATCAAAGTCTTTTCATGGTGCTCAGAGGCAGAGGTGAGTGGGAACAAGAAATGCCGGGGTGCTGTCATGCCGCTGTCATGAGTGTAAAAATCGGCGCCGCTTTATCTGAAATTTGTAATTGAAAGTTGGCGAAGGAGAGAAGTCATACCTAAATGTTTCCTGAAAGGGTGTCTCAACAAATTATCGCGTTGAATTAAAACGAGAGGAACTGTCTGTATATTTAGAGCTCTTTGGGGAGATATTGTTCTTGGAAGTATTTATAAAAGTGTTTTCATGGTTGAAAAGTTTCTTGGAAATGTTGGACGGCAAAACTAGGTTGTATAGCCAGAGGAAATGTTTCAAAGTAGGTAGAATAAGTAATAATAAAAACAGTATTAAGATGGCCTTTATGTCACTCCCCACTCTTCACCTCCATTTTACTCAAAAATAGTATAGTAAAGGACTCGAACAACCACTGAAATTTTAAAGTATTAAGGGGAGAAATGTGAAACATAGGGAAATGCAAAAGTATTCATACCTACAGTAAAAGTATTCATACCTACAGTAAAAGTATTCATACCTACAGTAACACTTCTAAGGTTAGACACTACAGGCAAAACTCTTTCTCTTTTCTTCAAATCTTGTGTTAGTTTTGTGGGTTTGCTCTCTCAGACTTTCACCTGGAAACATCAGCACAGTCCCATCTACACCTAAAGATGTTTTATTATTTTATTAGAGAATAAAGATCTACCCTTGAGTTTGCACACACACACACACACACACACACACACACACGCACGCACACACACGCACGCACACACACACACGCACACACACACACACACATAAACACACAAACACACAAACAAACACACACACACATAGACACACACACACACACACACAAACACACAAACACACAAACAAACACACACACACATAGACACACACACACACACACACACATAAACACACAAACACACAAACAAACACACACACACACATAGACACACACACACACACACACACAAACAAACACACACACACATACACACAGACACACACACACAAACAAACACAGACACACACACAGACAGACACACACACACACACACACAAACACACACACACACACAGAGACACACAGACACAGACACACACTCACACACAGAGACACACAGACACAGAGACAGAGACAGAGACAGAGACAGAGACAGAGACAGAGACACAGACACACAGACACACAGACACACAGACACACAGACACACAGACACAGACACAGACATAGACACAGACACAGACACAGACACAGACACAGACACAGACACAGACACAGACACAGACACACAGACACACAGACACACAGACACACAGACACACAGACACACAGACACACAGACACAGACACAGACACAGACACAGACACAGACACAGACACAGACACACACACACACACACACACACCAAACGTTACAATCTTGTCCTTGGATCTTGTCTTAATTTTAGAAAAGAAATCAGAAAGAAAAAGAGGAAAAAATTGAATTTTTAAAGCTATAGTTTACTCAAATACTAAATAATATACCTGGCTTTCTCAGATCTGTATGTTCCAAGTATGTGCAAATTCAGCTATTTTTACACATTAGTTCATCATGTTTTTATGAAAACCTTACACAAGGAGATAACTTATGTGAGTAAACTATAGAAGCAGTTTAGAATTCATACTTTTAAAGTGATAGACAAAGACATAAAACTTAAAATAGATGGAATTAAAATCGAAAGAGTTTTTTATTTGAATTTCTAGGGGTTGTAATGGACTCTGTTAACATCACATCCACCTTATTCCAGAAGCCGGTTTGAGCGCCGCCATACAACGTAATCCTTCTTCCGGTTGTGTTATTTAACATTGGGCTGTCAGAGAAAACAAGCTCTACACAGACTAAAAGCGTGAACATTGGACATTTTACACAAATCAACTTACTTCATAACATATTTTAACGATGAGACTTTTCCCTCCATTTAAACCAATGGAATTCCCGCTGGACCGGAAGTGCCATAACAACAGAGGTGGAGATACGTGGGAAAAAGAGGAAAAAGTGGGCGGAATACGGTCAATACAATATATAAAAACAAAATATCAAAGAATCTTGGTATTCTGTACAAAACTGAAGATTTGCTTAGAAATGATGCATTATTTATGATTTACTCTTCCTTTATGCTTCCGCTCATGACTGTGTTGAGCTGTGGGGTTTTACTTTCAAGACATTATTATAGAAACGAGCCATACGCCTGATAAATAAAGCTGGATATAAATTTACCATATAAATACCTGTTAAATCAAATCATCAAATCCAATTATAAAATACTTAATATTTAAAGCAAAATTAAACACTCTCCTAGGAGGTGTTCAAAAATACTTTAACTTCAAAAAAGTATAGTAAAAGTATAATTTAAGAGACAAATGTACTTTTATTTAGCCAAAGAAGATTTTTTGTCTGGAATAAAGTTCGTAAAGAGATGAAAGTGTGTAATTCTTTATTTCAGAATCAGAAAAGGCCATTGTAAATGAACAGAATTCACAAACATAGCAACTTGTCTTGGGGATTTGTATTTGTATTTAAAAATAAACTGTCTCAGGCCATGAAAGACAGTTACAGTCACTAAATGAATAACTATGTTTACATTAAGGTCAAAGATGTAACACTTATTCTTTTCGATTCGTAGTTAAAAGGTAACTTGTATAATATAATGGAGGCATATTGGGCACACAAGCTTTTTGCTTCTCTCGGTTTTGGTAAAACTTGTGTCTCTGTGTGTCACGTGATGAAGTGTGATGTGACTGAAACTAAATCCACTGATCAACAAAGTGTTCCAACAACCCCCCCCTATATAATAAAAGTTTTAACATGCTGTCAGTGTTTATCCATCTGTAATCCGATCTCCTCTGTCTAAATTTAGCTTTATTTCTCTATACTTATTACCCATAGAGAATGAACAGGGCCAATTGCCACCACTGCAAAACAATCACTGCAACAATTATTACTTCTACAATGCAATACAATCTGAAAACTGGTTATTCTTTTATTTTGAAGGAGAGCAAACCACCTCGCCATGCCACATGCAAAAACATATAAAACCACACCAGAAAACTCATGTAAAAATACAGAGTTTCACCTTTGTGTTCAGAAATAGTCATATCCTTCAAAATGTCAGACTTCCCATGATGCAAAGGTTTCTTGAAGCGGCAGATCCATCTTCTGCCTGGAGGGTGTTTCTCAGCACGACCCTTGTTCCGACGCTGACACATACATCTTCTTGTTCACGAGTTAAGGGCCCCCCCAGGAGCTCATTGACTGGAGGGCCCCGCATATTGGCCCTATGAATTAAGTTTTAACACACCGGTTGTCACGGTCACACGCGGGCCGTACCTCATTTCACGCTGCAGCCTGGGCTTGTTATTCTGCCCCAAATCCACTCATCAACAAAGGGGGGACGGGCCGTATAGCATGAGTGCACAGTTGTTAACATTTAGAGGGGGCGAGATAGTTACGAGCGTATAAAATTTGATGGTTCCCCTCAGAGAAGTTAGCGGCAAGTGTAAAGTTTGCACTCGCGGAGATCAACGCGCCTCTTTTTCTATTGTGCGATATATCTCAATCTGGGGCTGTTCCCGTTCTCTGGTGGGCCGTAGATCCAAGTTCATGTTGAAGTAATAGCTCCCCATCTCACAAACCGGGTCTTCGGTTCTGATAGAGCAGGCTTTACATCTGCACAATATTTACGATCATGAGGCCAGTCTTAAAGATGTGTTTGCTTCAGAGATTTCATGAAAATGTCGCTATATTATGCATCACTTAAGTCGCCATAACGTTACATACAGTATATAGGTTAAGATTAAAGCCATATTGTGTAAAATCAACTTCTATGTGTGTTTTGCCGTTTTATCACAGCATTTCTTCATCATTTGCATTCCACAAACCCTTTAACTCCACCTAACTTTGTACTTATTTGTATTTATTTTGAGGAATGGGGGAGGGGGGTCATACATGAAGGCTTCAAAAATGTGACATGCTATTTTTCAAAAAAGACAATCTGCTGTTTGCTTGTGAAATGTCACCACGAAGAGGCTGAGTTTTGTTGTTTTGAACAGGAAGTCAATGGATCTGTTTATGAAGCCATTTTAGATCAATATTGCAGTTTACAATTAAGACCATTTTAAATAATTATCTGCTTAGTTTCATACTTTATACCCCCCAAAAAGCATGTCTTCGTTGCATCAGATAATTGATTGGATAGTAATTGTGATAATTGAGGTCACTACATAATCCTAAAACCAAAGAATATTAATTGTGACAATTTCAATGAAATTAACACTCCAAATGAAGTAAATCTAAATGTAAAGTGTGTCTTTATGTCATTCAGAAAGTTTGATTTCATAACACTGGTCATAGACTAGAGGAATGCTGATCTATTACACAATGTGAATGCAGATTTCACAAAAGTTTAATTAAAATTGACGTTCCTTCTCTCAATAATCATAACACAAACATTTCATATGGCGACATCCTTAAGTAAACTGGGATTCAAACCATCGACCTGACACACATGACCTGCAGCATCAATATGTCCCTCAGCTTCTAGTTGTTTTTATATTGTAAGATAATTTAAATGGTGCGATTGTCCAAAAGCCGTGCAAACATTGCAGTGCATAAATCTGCATGGAAAATGTTCTCTTCTGTCAGTCTTTCAGCCGTCGACTCTAACGCACACAGAGAAGCACACTAAACACCAAGAGTTTAGAGTCAGTCACTTCTTTGTTTGTGGGTTCAACATTAGATCTTAGGTCTCAGGTTTTGTCTTTCTGGCAATTAAATGGGCTGATTTTGGAGGCTCATGAAACAACAATAAAAATATCAGCAATTTACGCCAATATTTTGGATTCGTAGGCGTAACTGGTCCCACAAACACATTTTTACCATAATTTACATGCTATACCTCATTTTAAAGCTCATCTTGTTGCAGAGTTTCTTTCACATATCACAGACATCGCAGACATTGAGGGCATAAACACAGGACACTAAACAAAGAAAGCAGCATTCCTAACTCATGATTGATGACCAAAAATGACCATGCATGATCCAATAACTACATATAGTTAAAATTATCTACAAAAAATATTCTTCTGACAAAAACAAAAACTCTCCAATGTGTAAAACGGCTATGATTTCCTTTTCCTGACCTATAACAAGATGCGTATAGTTTCTCCTGGCATTTATGACCCATAGAGTTGAGGACTACATCATTACGGGATTGACAAATGTGACTCTGGGGCTGTGTAAAACATCTTACCATGCACTTAACCCTGGTGTGGATGTGTCCCACTCTTCTCCACAAGCAGGACCTGTAAAGTTTTTATTTGGGATGGTATAGGACCACTATTAGGAGCGAGCACAAAAGCCGTCGGAGAGTTTGCGAGGAGGGGCGCTCGGCGTGTTAATGGGTCAAACGTATGAGTGATAATTACCCTCCCGGCCGTTAACCACACGAGGGGACAAGCCCGGGCTATTCCAGGGGTTAACTAAACTGCGCAGTGACACATGGCTAAGCTTTATGGGGTCCAAATGGGGGGTGAGCGGGCCCTGGGATGACGTTAAGGAGACCATAATAATGACAGCAATTACCACAATCAGCTTAAACAAATGGGCGCGCGGCGAAAACCTCATCATCCTCTGATCAGATCGGCCCTAATGAGATAAAGATGCTAATTAATCCTGTGTTAATTGGAGCTGAGTGTTTGTCGGAAAACACTGAGAGATGCAAATGCAGCAGGGGCCCGCCGAGCTGTCCGGGGTCCAGACTGAGGAGTGGAGCAACAGCAGAATCGCATAATGATTATAGTCATGATACTGGTGTGATGCTTATGTTGTACGGTCAGAGCAACGACCTTGGCTCCAGGACTCTTATTTCAATCACGTATTGGGTACAATAGTGACATCACTGGATTTCATTACATGGAAGGGGTTTAAAGATACAATTTGTGTTTGAGAATCTTTTGCCCTGGTTAAGTGTTTGTACCCGTTATCCCTGGCTGACAAAACCAAATCAAAACTTTTAAATAATGTGTTAAAGTTTTTGCATAAATTAAATTAAGATTAGACATGAACAAATTGTATCTGAGCAAAGTGGTTGTTAAAATAACCAAAGAGTGTTTTTTTTTCTTGATAAATTGTAGTATTTCCTCTGAGATTTGAACCTGCAATCTACTGATCCAGGAGCAGAGGCTCTACCGCGATACCAGGCAGTACAAGCTCCTGCTCCAGTTCACAGGAGGAGGCATGACTTCAGAAGGTATAGGTGGATCCCTCATTATCATATAGGGGGAGGGGCCCGGACACAGCACATGGCCCAGGACCATGGAGGACACGCCTCCTGGTTTGGGGCAAAGTGATCCCATTGGCCACTGTACCTGACTTTACAGGGTTATGGTTTGGTGCAACATCTAGTGGCAAAATGCTATAAGGTTTATATATGTGCTGAATAAATACTGCCAAAACGATATTGATAAGATTTTCCTCAATGTGGTTTGGGCTGAAGATGGCGGTGCAGACGGTCGTACTTCGGCCTATTTTAGGAGAAATATGGACTATTTTGTTTTTTTGACCTCTGGCTTTAACACGATTGTTGTGATACTTCCACTTCGAGTATTTTCTTAACATCCTGGCAGCTTTTGACGAGAACCTTCCCAAATTGATACATGTGAAGAACTCAATTCAGAGTGAGACACAGATTAGTCTTTTAACAGTAGGTGAAACCAGAGTACCTAGAGGAAACACAGGGAGAACATGCAAACTCCCCACAGAAAGACCCCGCGCCAACCGGTAATCAATCACAGGACCCTCCACTGTGAAGTAAAATATAATAGTTAGTCTCTGTTTAGTTCAGCTTGAGCCTGACAGCCTAGTATCGTACCTCGTATTACAGTGCAGCACAAATGATAAACAGTCTATTTACATCTTGATTTTAACAACTGCGGGTGATGACCACAACACTCATAACGGATATATTTTCAATGACCTTCACTCTAACAGATCACCACTTTTCTCTTCCAATCCTCATAGTCTGAATGAATCCATTAGGAGACGGAGCCCAAAGTCAGGCTGACACTACGCTAATGTTTTAGATGGATGCTCTTTGCTAATGATTGTTACCTCTCTGACACAAGGCCCGCTCCCCAAAGTGCTGAGATGACACTGTACAGTCTGTGACCTCATTACTGCTATTACCGGAGTCAGGAAATTTATAACATACAACTTCGTGATGACAAATCCGATCAATCAATGCATTAAGTCGCGCTCCAAACTCCTTAGTCTTCTTTGCTCCCCCTTAACCACATCCATTTGCTTTCACATTCCCTAATTGCAGCGCTCATAGTTTTGCTCTTTTTCTTGCCCGTGTTGACAAGCAGTTATAGTCGGTCCATCCAAAGTGGCTGCGTTGTCACACGCGCTATTATACGGGCCATTTTTGTTTCATCTGCCGAGGTCTTGGCTTCTCACCGCACTGACAGCATTCGGCCCTAAATCATGCTAGTGTGTAATTGCTGCCTACTTACCCAAATGGCGATGGGGGCCGCTCTATTTGCCTGAGAGCTGCTCCAACCTCTGACTGGTCCTTTACTCAAGCCATTGTCAGCAGCAGCGGCATTATGATCTGTCTTTGTAATGTCCACCTCGCTCCACAGTGTTTATAAAGTGGATGTGGATGAATGATTATAGGCTTCGTAAAGAAAAAGAAAAACAGGCAATGTGTGTGTTTGTGTTTGTGTTTTGAGTTGGATTTCAATCTACAATGAGCACATATTTCTACCATGGGTTAGTCCTAAGCCTGGATAAAGGAAGGATGGAGGAATGTTTTTGTACTATAATCTTTCATGTGACTTCCTATCTTCTCCATATTAAAGGTGCACTGTGGAACTTTTCTGGCGAGGCATCTGCAGCTTGTTTGTCCCCATGGAAAGTCTCAGAAAGTCCAAATTCTTTTCCAGACTTGTGCGGGGAACGCAGCTGATCCATCTCCATGGAAACAAGCAGGTGAAACAACCAATGGGTTTTTTTTTTGGCCTGAAGGCTTTATTAGACGGAACAACTTAGTGTGAAATGGGGATGAGAGAAGGGAGGACATGGAGCAAATTGTCAGGATTCAAACTCACGGAGCTGCTGCCCTGACCACTCGACCACCGTGCAGCACCCACCAGTGTTTTTCAATGTTTTTAATATAATGTAAGTTTAATATAATACTATAAGTTACATGTTTTCAAACAGCATTAGCTTATTTACCCAGGCCTGGGATCGGTGCCAAAAGTAACTTCTTAGACTCGTTTACTTGATTGTTTTATGAAAATTACATTAAATTACATCTAAGTGTCTTTTGTTTCAAATTGTGTGCAATGAAATTGAATAGTGTTTAGCACTCTCATCTCACTGCTAGAAGGTTGTGGGTTTGACTCCCAACTGGGGATGAACTAATATGGATTTCTTTGTCTCTATAAAAAACAAAAACAAATCAGCAAACTATGACACATGGGCACACATGGGAATATGCAGGAAAAGAAGAAATCTGTGTTGTTTTTTTTTTTTTTTAATTCCTATACTATTCCTACTCCCAACAAAAGAGTCTGATGCAAAGCTATAATGTCCTAAATAACTGTTGTATTCAATACAAAGACTTTCCTGTATTTGTCACATTTACAGGACCATTTTGAACATCAATACTAATATTTTCATCGCTTCTGTCTTCCCCTCCCCCACAATAGACCCACACTCCTACCCTCACGTCCCAGTCCTCTGTCCCCCTCCAGTGATCTGCCATTAGGCCTCCTCTTCCTCAGACCCCTGGGTGAACGTTGTGTCCAAGATCCACTCAGCTCCAGAGGCACATCACTTAACCCTGCGCTCTCCAAGCCAAAAACCCCTCCCCAGTTAGGCCTCCCTGTCTCTGCTGCAACGATTTTGTGACAACGGGAAAGTCCAGCCTCAAATCCAGCAGCAAATCACGAGGAGAAAGTTTCAATTAGGTTTTCCTCCACTTTGTTCTGAAATGAGCCGCTACAGCAGATCTGCACTGCTCTCTATTTCCCATTCCTCTGAGGTGTTGTGGGTAATCAGTTCATGGAGGAAGCTTCACGGGAAGAAAACATGTGAAAGTCAAGTGGAAAAATGTTCTTTTTATTTTTTTTTAAATTAACGACAATACCATTGTTAAAACAATTAACATAACAATACAGTCACAAACAAAACAAAGATAAATAAAATATGCCCCACTCGGCTCCACCTCACATTCACACACAAAAACAACAACAACAACAACAACCCAACAACACAAGTATGAGGCTCTCTGTCTAGTAGTGGGAAAATGTTCTTTGGTGACGAGACATAATGTATTCTGTATAACTTTGTATAGTTTATCGCTTTGATATGTTGAAGGAGAAACTTTTATATTAGGTATTTACAAATGAGAAGTTATTATAATCAAGAAATAAAACAAAGCATTGATTGTTGAAATCTACATTAAAGCATCTAAATCAGAACTTTCAAGGGGAATAATATCTAAAGTATTTAAATGCATTAATGACCTGTACAACCAACCAAATAAATGTGAAAAAGATGGTCATTTTGTTTTGACGAACGAAGAATGGGAAAATATACGTACTTCACAATGGAAGGTTACAGAGTTCCTTATTGGACAGAGATGAACCAGCCACTGCAGACTGCTCCTGACATCATCGTTCCACTCACTTTCAGAAAAGAAGGTCTCCATCTCCTCTGCGTCTTTCCTGGTCAAAAAACACAAACTGCTGGTCTCTTTTGCCGAAAGTGATTGAAATGTTTGAAAGTCGATCTCACACTATACGGGGAACATCATTATGAGTGTTCTATAGGAGACACACACATCTCCTCTCTCTGACAGACCAGAGCGCCTTCATTTGCACAAGTATTAATTCCACACAAGATTGCGCTATAAATATCTTCGTGACCGCGTGATTGCTTTGGGAACATCAAACGCACACAAACAATGCACTTTCGAAACAGTTTGTTCCAGGAGAGCTGTGACGAGAATAAGTGACAGCTTTTGACGAAGATCAGACAACTTTTTATTGCATCAGAAATTAATCTAAAAATGATACATCACTCAAAGCCAAATTAAAAGCGCTCGCCTCCTGGTTGATTTTTCCTGACAACACGAGCGTAATTAGACCAAACGCGGCTCGGTTTGTCTGACTGAAATAACTCAATTATAGCATCTGCAAACATCTGGTGGCGACACTAGCACAATTGATTAGAGAACATTTTCCTCCAATGATTAAATAAGACAGTAATCGCTTCAGAGAGGGTTTTATCTCTATTACAAGCACTCGTGAATGAAGATACAAGAGAACCTCAACTAATTCAATCCCGCGCTTCTCATTAGGTGCCGTTACACGTGCGGATGACAAATAATCAAACGAAAACCGGTGCATAAAATAGCTCCGCCACGCCACATTCTCCGTGTCGCTCCACTTTCACTTCAGAGCCGTGAGATATTAAGTGACTTTGTGACAGAGACACTGGAATTAAGTTTGTGGCTTCACGGCACAATGGGACAAAGATGATTTCACCGGTTTCAAGGCATTTCTGACTAAATATTTCAGCTTGATATGGGGAAATAAATGAGGGTTTGGTATTGACAAATAGTTTGACTTGAAGTAAGAAACAAGCCGATGTAATCCTCATTTATCCAGGAGTTTCAGAGATAGTGATCTGGACACTGTTTTTAGAAATCATTCAAATCCATCCTGTAGTCATTTTAAATCTCATGGAAATGGTTTGTGCAGCTAAAATTTCTTCTGAAACTGAACCAAAGAGAATTGGGAGTTCTAGTCCTAATGTTTTTAGACAGAAACTGATTCATTCCAAGGAGTATTGTAATTTATTCTGTTAATTGCAGTGAGGAAGGCTGCAAGGAGCATTACATTGGGGAAACAGAACAACCACTGCACAAAAGCATCTAACACAGAAGGCATTCGAACTCTGGAATACAATCAGCAGTGCACCTTCATATTAGATAGTGAGATACACATTTTAAGCTGGGAGAAGTGATGGTTTGGAAGAGTAAAGATTTTTGTTAATAAACCTCCCTTCAGTCTATAATAACCTAATAAGGCCTTGGGCAGAAATTAAATCGGTCAAATGCTAATGATGTACTTGACTTAAGGTGGAGGTGACCAGACCTCAATCGGCCTCGTCAACCCAAGCTGTAAGAGTGAAACAGATTTGTGCCCGGCCGTATGAAACCCAACCAAAAAGTAAAATGCTGTTTTTCTCAGTTTCACCGAGGCCGACATGGTCCGACAATTCCGGTGGCGAGGCACATTTGTACAGGGCAAGTTTCAGTTAGAACTCCTCCCTTAGGGGCAGGACCAATTTGAGCTCAGGAAAGAATAAACACTGCTCCTCAAACCATTTCCATCAGATTAAAAAAAATACTCTTTTCTAATACTAATACTTTTCTACCTTAAAGTAAGAAGCAACATTGAGAAGGTCAGATCCATCTTAAAATCATGTAAGTTTCAGTTAAAACATGTTTATTCTCAGATGTTGCTGCATTGAATTGTAAACATAGGTTGTTTGATGGTGAATTCATCAGAATAAAGTGGAAGTTATTTACGTTACAGGCATGCATTGCTGACCAAAGATAAAAACTAAAAGTATAAATATCCTTGTTTTGGCATGATATGAAATTAATATAATTACAAAACTTTGGCTATCCATATGAAACAAAAACTGGTACAAAGTAATGTCTTTTTCTCTGTTTACCTCGCTCTGAAACAACACTTAAACTTTGCTGGTACAACAATGTCCACTTTGGCAAAACCTCAAAAACTGAATATTCAATTTCTTCAAGGACAAGCTCTTTTGAACGTGAGCAGCAGCAGATTTTCCCTCCCCCCGTGTGACTCCATTAGCCCCGTCAGAGCGGCCGAGCACATTGGCTAATTACTCAGTCAGTGCAGCATTGGCAGGTGGTTGCACACATATTGATCACAGTGCTTCAGGCTGCGCTCATAAGCACAAATTAACTAGGCTAGTTTTTACTGGGGAAAAGTCTTTAATATCTTTACAAAGCCATATATTCTCTTTTAGATTATTGCACAAATGTACAAAAACATCATCAGCGACTGAAAAGGTGTTCATAAGTTTATGGTTTGGTCTTTTTTTGAAAGGACAATGTACTTTGGCATGAGATGTCCCACTAGAATATATATATATATATATATATATATATATATATATATATATATATATATATATATATATATATATATATATATATATGTGTGTGTGTGTGTCCATCTGCAGTCCCTGGTTTATAGGAATAAATTATGCAGTGCAATCAACAATGAGGACAATTCACAAAGTCCACTCTCTGATTCAAACACAAAAAACACAATCCATCTACAAAGGTATTTACACAAACACACAAAAGAGATGAGATATTTATTTCCATGTTGCAATGCCAAAGTAAATAGAAAACAAAAACATTTCTAAGTATACTTATAGCAAAAAGACATACAGATAAATGCCAGGAACCATCTTTACATCTTTGTTTCCTGTAGAAATAGAATCATCCGGGACTGCAGATGGAAACTACAGATCGAGCTATAGTCTGGTGCAGAACTCTCTTTTATGAGCTCAATGTCTCTGTACATTGTCTCTTCAAATAAAGACTAAACTAAACTTTACATAGGTCCATAACACAGAAGTGGATTTGTTTATTGAATGACTTAATCAGAGTTAATGTAGCCAGTGCATTGTTGAATTGAAAAGAAAGAAAAGTAAAAATGACTCAACTACAACCTACAACTGGTGTTGTAGGTTGCCTTCAGGAGCAGTGAGCGCCCTGGGACACATCTCCAAATCTTGAGCTACACTAAGTCAGGACTGTCCTGGATGATTGTACCTATGATGCAGGTTTTGGGTTGATTGGGGAAACTGAAGTGCCCAGAGGAAACACGTTTGATTTGCCCTCTTTCGGGTGAAAATGTTTGGACTAAAAACATGCTTCCACTGGTGTTCTTTGGAGCGGATCATGGTGACCTAAAAGTGTCTCCACTCCTTTTAAGTGAAACGTACTGGCCAAAGAAGCCCGTCCACAGGAGTAGCTGCCAAAGTGGTCTGGCTCGCTTTTGCCTCTGGGGACGCTTTTAGCTAAGGAGGAGCTACTCACAAGAGTGAGATGAGAACGCAGACTCAGGAGAAAACAGGACCACAAAAAAATAACCTAACGCTGACTTGATCTTGTGATAAACCACCACATTTTGAGTGACGGCCACTTATATGTTGAGCTGACAGACCGCGATCCCCAAGAGAAACCAGGGGCAGAAAATAAATGAATGAATCTAACATTATCCAAGCCAAACACATTACTTAACAAGACTGAAAGAGACTGAAATGAATGCATTAAATGTAGATAAAGCTGGCATAGTAGTTTCTTGTTTACTCTAGCTTTCGCCACGTCTTTTTATGAATGATCAGCCTTTGATTAAAAAGTATAATTTGGGTATGATTTGGATAGTAATTATTAAGAAACATTTGTTATGTTGCTCATGTTCTGCTGACGTAGCTGCCTCAGCCTCTGGACCAGAGTCAGGACCTTCTGCAATTAAGGACTTTCCAAACTGGTCTGAGGGACCAGGGCCAGCCGTGGACCTACTGTATGTGGACAGTTAACACCCTGCTTGCCCCCAACTTGGCCCGGTGACCTGCCCTTGCTCCATGATGAAACTCCCATGATGCTTTGCTCAAGGCTGCAGAGGAGCGTCCGAGTCTTGTAATTCACCGGCTCTGAGATCACCTGCCACAGCGTATTGATTTTTGTTTGGCCCAATCTCCAGCGCGGGCAGCAAAGGGAAGATTAAACACACTGTCAGTCCAGAGTGGAACGTGAGGCTGGTGCTCAGGGAGATATCTGTGAGCAGGAGGTCACCACATGTGTCTGTGGAGGCCAAGACCACAACATATGTATAGCTTTAAAGTACCTATCTCTATGGGAACAAGCATCTGAGGCCAAGTTACTGGTCAGACCTGTGGAGAAGCGAGCCTGCTCACAGTAAGAATATATATTTATTTCCAGTGCAAATACAACATCTTTATTTTTGACTTGTAAGAATACGCGCATACTTCCATTGACCTACTATAGCTACATTGCTACCGCTGCAGATTTGCTTCCCAGCCTCGACCATTTTGCCAAATGTCATTACCCACTCTCTACCCATTTCATGCTACGACCGTCCTGTCAGACAAAGCAGACCTCAACTTATCCAAGCAACTATCAATCTGCAGTCCTTACAAGTACGGGTAGAGGGAGACAACATTCAAGAGAACAGCTGTTAAATGTGTCAGATGATATGAGCCACAAACTGACTTGGCTTGGTGTTGCCCTGGAAACCACTCAGGAGTTATTCTCTATATTTTTGGACAAGTTCAACTTTTGAGCAGACAGTGGGTCACATTGCAGTTTTAATCAAATCTCTGTCTAATCTAATCAGACCATTTCATATCACAAAGTCCTCATGACACTAATGATTTTCATGTGAAGTTGATTTCCAGAAACGCAGACAGAAAGTCTGGAAAAAGGAGCAATTTTCACTTTTAAAATGTCATACAAAAACGTTCAAACGCTGTTCTGAGCAAATTAAACTTTACACTGGGAAAACACTGCACCTTTAATCTACAACATTTAACAACATTCGTAATCAGACTTTCTTCAAATTGATCCAGTTTTAAATGTGCACTTTGTAACTTTTCTGGGGGAGTCAGATCTGTGGAGAGGCAACCCCGCTCACAGTAAGGTTCCGTGTTTTTCAAGACACTGAAATACAAGATGGATGTCTAATACAGAATGCTACAGTAGAGCATTCTGTCATGTTTTTGGGATGTTCAGATACTGATATACATTGATACGTGATATACACGTCTTGGCCAATAATTGATATTCGCTGGGATTTTATAATCGTAGCAAGGACAAATTTTTGTTAATGATTATTTTTGACAGATAGTGATTATTATTTCAATTATTTGATTAGATTGCAAAAGGCTTGTGAATGGCATTTTTACAAAATTTGCCAGATGAAGCCCCAAACGTACATGTTTTCTCGTGTCATTTGGATGTCTTTCCTGAGCAACGGGATTGAAATCTAGCTTTTGGAGTCATCTTTGTCCTTAAATTAAGCTGTAAATAACAATACATCTTAAAAGCTAATCACATTTCTTCCATCTCTTCTCTTCTATTTCCATTTCCACTCACAAAGCAAAGTGGAATGACACATACGACACAGACACAGACACAGACACAGACATACACATTTATTTAATTAAATATCGGATACATTTCCAGTATCGGTATTGCTGGTAAAACCCTCACAGATTACCCATCCCAACACGTGTCTTTGGTTTTATGTAACATTTTAGGGTGTTTTTTGGCATATTTTGAATACAGTCACAAAACTGCTCAGTATCATTTTCAATCCCGCTCAAACAGCGCGTGCCTTGTATCTGATCCTCTGTGTTTTGCGAGTGCTGCCTCTTTCTTCTGTCTGTTTTGATCAGGGCGGTCAGAGCCCATCCGTCTGTTTGCCGGGCGGTTGAAAAGGCCCCTGACTGGCCCCGACCCCACATGAAACATGGTCTTACGGGCCGAGCCGGAGTTGCCAGGACACATTAGGGCCGGCACATGTTTCTGGCGCGGCTCCGAACGCTGCGCTGAACAGATCCCAAACACAGTGGCAGCCGCTGTCCTCCCCTGTTACAGCAGGTTGTCACTGACAGCACGCTTACAATCAGGATCAACACGCATTATATGTGCCGGCAATGCTTTACAGTCATCATACTTTAACTCTGATGTAGGACAATAATTGTGTATGATCGCGAGAATTGATTGAAAAGATCATCTCCATTATTCTATTAAGATACAAACTCATCCATGATCTAGATCTAGATAAATCATAAATCATCATCACTCTCTAAATCATTGTTGTTTCTACCTATGACAAAATACAAGACTACCGGTATAAAAGTCCAAACAGTCCAAAATGTAAATTATTATTGTGATTTTGCTGTTAATTGCATTATTTTGCCCGTCATAATCATGACACAAAATGTCAGTATTGTCCCATGACTACTCTGGACAAAATATTGTGCATTCTAATCATCTAGACAATCATTCTACTCTATATATTAAAGAGAGAGTAATATTGTTTTGACAGTCGAACAGTGGGAAGTGTGTACATTCCAGTGGAGGACCACACTGGGCACTGCAGTCTGTTTTTGACCCACTGGATTTCAGAACTATGTATTTGGGCTTCCAAACTCCTGCCATGGACACAATATTTGGATACCTCTGCATATGTACTTCTGGTTGCAGCAAAAAAATCCATCACAAAAATATGTTTTGAAACAAAACCGACGATAAAAAAGAACTTGACTAACTTTTTTGGGAGTGTCTACAGAGCTGCGGCGCAATTGCATGAGTTTTTAGGGTTAGGGTCAGGGTCAGGGTTAGGGTTAGGGTTAAGGTTAGGGTTAGGGTTAGGGTTAGGGTCAGGGTTAGGGTTAGGGTTAAGGTTAGGGTTAGCCATGAGGCTACATGGCAGTGCCGCGGTTCCTGAAACTGCTGGGCCATTTGACCACGCCGCAGCTCTGCAGCCACGGCCAACTTTTTAATAAACGTAATAATTTAGAAAATGACTTTCAGATTAAATGGACTGAATATGCCAAACTTTGTAATTTATTTGAATGATTTCTTGTTCCTTGTATTTTATTTTGTAAAAAAAATCCCAATAAGAAACGGTAAATGTAGCAGGCTCGCATCGCCACAGAGCTGATCTGTAACTTGGCCGTCACTTGCTTGTCTCCATGGGGAATGGATAGATGCGTTTAGTAACCTTTTAAATTAACCTTCTAAAACTAACTTCTAGAGTAAAAAGTGAAAGTATTTCAGACAGATTTTGAGAACAATTAAATCATCAAAAGTAGTGGTCTGGATAAAACATTGATTCTTGTTCAACTGAATCCATTTCCTACATATTAACTCAAAATATAACTCAAAAATAACTCCTCAGCCATTTAATGCAGTCTCAAACGGTAAACCTCTTTGTTCTAAAAAAGTAGAGAAGTAGAACGTACAGAGCGAAATATAAAATAAAACACAGTAACTTCAGTAAAGAACAGATACCTCCTAATTCTACTACTTTTGTACTTTGTCACTTTCCACCACTGTCCATAGGCCGCACTTGGGACAGTTCCCGGA
>NW_027316532.1:7492590-7530090 GCF_026437365.1 Eucyclogobius newberryi | reverse complement strand
TTTGCAGTCCGAGTGCGTTGAGTTTAGCACTGCAAAAATGTATCTCCTATTTGTTAAATAGTTGATGACAATGACAAAATAACCTTTTCAACAGCAATATTAAATCTATATAACGTTTTCAAAACATATTATTAATAAAAAACATGTTTGGTAAATTGAATTATTTTAAATATTTAGAAGCTTCAGTTGTCATATTTCAACCTTTATTTGGCTAAAAACTTCTTCTTAATATGTGGAAAAAAATCACGGACTATTCGCCTACTAAAATAATCATTAGTTGCATATCTAGGTGAATTCATCACTTTCCCAAAAAAATATGACTAATGAGAAAACCATTGACAGCGGCCCATCAAAGACCGAACCGGTGTTTCTGAATGAAGCTGACTCCGGTGTAAGAGCTGAGTGACAGATTGATGAAGGCTGAAAGACATAATTGCTGAAGATAACGAGACTATCCAACGGGGGCACAAAAGTGAAATATATAACGCGGCGGGCTCGTAACGCTGCAGTACGAGGCCTGGAGGAGCTCGTGGGTTTGGATCGTCTCACTCATATCCTCGTAAATTAATATGCAACAGCAAACAGTAATCTGCCCTGTGAGGAGGTCTGACTGAGGCAGAGCTCAGGAGGAGCCTCGGGGCAAAATACACCGGAATAAACATCAAACATCATATCCTCCGCTGTCAATTCTGGGATATAATACAAGATGTGCGTTGTTTTTATAGGAATTGCAAACTACTATGTGTGTCTGACAATGGAAATATTGCGTTTTTAGTTGTTGGGTTTACTGTACATTTAATCGTGTTCTTAACCATGATTGTGTGAGATTAGCAGCAATTATTACAATTATAATTTATATTGAATGAAATCATTACCTCTTAAATAGATTGTTTTGTTGCATGCATTTTTAAAAAGTCAGATGGATCTACAGAGACCACGGTCATTTGCTGTTGTCTATGTTTTTGAGGGTATTTTTGATCAAGAAAAACTCGAAAAACTTGAATACATGTGAAATATATAAGTTTAAGGCATAAATCAATGACATCTCCATGGAGTCAAGGAAAGGAAAGTATATTTTGAAAGGATTTTTTTGGGACGCTATTGGACAGTAGAGTCTCGCGTGAAGTGGGATGAGACTGGGGAAAGACATGCAGCAAATTGTTGGCGCCGGATTCCAAATCACAATGCATGACAGACAGAAGACAAAGACCAGATCCCAAAAAAATCCATACATTTTGTCTTGTGTTAAAATGTTTTGGTCTGATGCCACAGCTGCCCTGAAGGGAAGTTTGGCTGCCATTCTGAGCCCACGTCGTCATAATTTATTTGTATTACGAACTCGAATTCCAAAATGAAACGAGACACGCCACAATGAAAAGTGTTTTGCTCAAGCGCGCAGCAGCATTGAGAGTGGGATTCAAACCAGCCACATTAAAGTTGATGTAATACCTTGTTTGTCCAGGAGGGGTTCATGTAGACAAGTGTGGACCCTGTTCTAGGCAAACTCTTCTGGAGTCTGAGTTACCATCCAGAACACATTAGACCTTGGCAGAAATCAAACCAGTCACATTCTAAACTTGACAGCTCTGAGATAGAGAAGGCCGGACCTCAATAGTCCACGGCAAGTGTCAGTTATGACTAATTTGAGTTCAGGAGAGTATTAATACCATTTGCCTCAGATTTAAAAGGACTTTCAGGTGGAAGTTGAACCATCTTGACTTCAAAAACAATGTCCGGGGGTCTTATTTATAAAAGTTGGCGTGAAATCCGTACTAAAAGTGTACGTATGGACAAAATACAAGCTCCTCAAACCGTCTCACTTCTGATTTCTGCACAACTCTCCTTCTGCCCTGTTTCTGAAAACCCAAACAGGCACTATTTGAGTTTTTGGACCAGACTGCTCTTTTATTTTAATACTATACAAACAAAAGTTAAATAAAAATAGGACAAGAAAAAATTGTCAAAAACTCAGAATGGCAATAGTCCCCTTTTGTCCCATTTGTTCCAATGTCTGTCAAATGTGTCGATTTTCAGATTCAGTGTAAAAGTCACTTTTGCCATTTTATGAATGTCCAGAGTTATTTCAGTCCAGTCCTTGACAGTCGGCTCCGTCCCTGTCATCGTTTCCTTCTTATTGTGTATTTGCTGTGGCTAAAAGTACATTCCACAGGTATCCATCTGTTGTTTCAATATCTGGAGTTTTACATCCAAGATACATTGTTTTAAACTTGAATGGAATGTCAGTTATACACAAATGTATAGTGGAAAAATCGACACAAAAACTCAAAAATGAAACCTATTTACATTTTATAAACGAGACCCGGCTCTACTAAAACACACCGCATGAACCACCAGCAAAGCCACGTTTGTTGTTTTATCTGCACATTTGTCACTTGTCTCGCAGCCAAACACTTCAACATTTGACATTAACTTAATTCCCCTCGGCACATGTAAGCCATATCACCTAATTACCATTTCCCTCTTTGTACATGGCGTCTCCAAATTGTCTCGGTATTATCGCGAAAAAACCCGGCCATTAAAAAGTTGTTGTTGGGAGCAGACGTGCTTCCATATGGCTGCACAGGTGTGAGGGGAGAACAGGCGAGGCATCTATCACGTTAGTTATTTTGGTTTTGTCCCTGCCTCTTTGTGAGTTTGTGTGCAGGAGTGTGCGCGTGCAACCTGAAAACCTTCTTGTTCCCGACGACGATCAATAGAAACAGAAACAGGACTAAACAACAACAAAAAACCTGTGCACGCCTACGCATCATAAACATCATAAAGCGCACGAAAGTCCGCGTGGATTTGGTGCAGCTGTTCCCACCACCAGCCGCCGCCGCACACACTCCCCCCGATTCTCTCCCCGATCCCAGCGCTGTCACCGCCACATAATGAAGGCTCAAATATTTTATTCAGATTTATTAATTTGAAAATGAAGCATGCCTGTCGACGGAGGGACAGTTCTTCTCAATATGTCATCCGCGAGCCACTCCGCGCTGACATCCGGATTCATTCGTCTTGTCGGCTCTGACAGGCAGATTCTCCCGGAGCTCTGCGGAGAGGCGAGAAGGGAGCGCCCAGGGAGGTTTTTTTTTCCTCTTCTTGAGTTGGATAAAACACATCCCGACAAGGAACAGCCTCTTTATTAATGCAAATGAGGCGAAGAAAATTCTGGTTTGGCTCCTCCCGGGTGCCGGCGCTGCCGTGGTGTGTTATTTTGGGTGTGTTAATAAAAGCGCTGTTTGGGAGAAAAGGGCCTCCAGGACGAACTGTCAAGCTGTGGCTGCGTGCGGCACTTCCACACCGTCCGTCCCAGGTGCTGTTGTACCGGCGCTGGGAAGTGTTACGAGAAAATGTAGTCGGGACAATTGTTTTCGCCGGTTATATGGCAGGTTTTTTGTTGTCCTTCAAGTGGATGAGAGTGAAGGTTCAGACGGAAAGGACGCACAATAACGGTTTGTTGTCGTAGGGACTCGGAGTCAGTAAATGTGTAAAGTGTAAAAGGTGTTTATTATTGAAGTAGATCATCTTTTTACATTTACGCTCGAGGAGAAAAGCAACTGGATGAAAAAAATTATGAAATAAATAAATACATACATAGATACATACATACATTTGTTTTCCCTGTACTGTAAATTCTCATCATTAGTTTGAGTAATCCTGTATTGTCCTGCAGCTGAAGCTCGAATACGTGGGAAATACCTGTTTTCAGCATCCCCCTATCCCCGCCAACGACAACACTGTACTTTGTTTGGATTATTTGAAAAATAAAGACTCCTAAGTGACACATGTACGGGTTTACAATGACACATAGACTATTTTCAAGAATAAAAACCTGTAAATCAATGTAAAATGATGAGCTACACATGTCATTGTTATTTCTCCTTTACTTGTTATCAGTGTGTATCATTTACATTATGACCCACACTTTGAGCTGGTTTGGTACGGTCCACTGGTGGGACGCTGGACTTTTACTTTATTATCTCCATTTTGTCTACCATCTGATAAAAAGGAACTCTCAAGACGCTCGTCGTTATACATAAAAATAATGCTGTAACCATTTATTTGAAGATAAATCAGACATTCTGGGATGATTCGGGGTCAGTTTATACTCTACTGTACTGTAAATGAAAAGGACTTTTACCGTATTTTCCACACTATAAGGCGCACTGTCAATGAAAGGTCTATTTTCAATCATTTTTCATGAGCAGTTTTAAGCAAAAACAAAACTTGTACCACCCAAAATCATTTTGAGGTCAGTAAGAACAACCAGAACTGAACCAGAATGAGAAAATGAAAGGCTTTTAAATGCGCCTTATAGTGCAGAAAATACATCTATGAAAATCAAACTTTTAGTGAAATTAACTTTTAAAGACGAATTGTCTAAACCCACACCCACTCATTTATATTGAACAAAGAAAAGAATAGAATTTAAACTCAGATTTCCCTCTGTTCAGAGTTTATGACCACTATCCACTCTATAAAAGAAGAGTAAATTAGACATCAGAGGCCAAAACGACAGTCACAGCTTCACACAGAGTCCAGAACATTGTTTGTACTCCAAAGTGTTCAGGAACAACTTCAGTTTGAAATTGGGACCCATTTGAGTCCAAGTGTTTGAGAAAAAAACAGGCCCTCTTGATAAAACAGTATTCAGTCTGCTACATCCATGCAACAAATAATGACTTTGATAACTTTGATTTCGAAAGCAGGTTAACATCATGTTGTTTCCCTTCTCTCCCTGTCTCCTCTTGTCTTTCTGCCTCTACTTTCCTCTCCTGTGTCTCTCTTTCTCCCTCTCCTCCGTCCCGCCCTGTGTCTGGTCTCTCGGCAGCAGCAGCGTCCAGAGCTCTGTTGTGCTGTCGTCGCCTGCCCGGGTAAGCTCAGCGTTGTGCGCTTGTATCCGTGCGATCGTCCTTTGGCATTTCTCTGTCTTCACCTGCTCCGTGAGGCTGATTCACAGTGACGGGGTCGGCTCTACCGCTCTCTGCTCCGGTCGGCCTTTTCTCTCAGCGCTCTCACACCATTTCACCTCCAGAGACTCTAAACTATACAGTCCAGTACAACACAATGGAAAAAAATATCACATTTCTCACTATTAGCATTCGGTTCAGAGCGCAAATTGTAAACATGTCCAGGAGCAAAAGTGAAGTGTGAACTGTTAGAGTTAAGAAAACCATGACAGAAACCAGATTATGTTATTATACATGCACTTTATTTAGGGCTGCAACAAATAATCAAATAATCGTTAGCAGACTCCAAAACATCCCGTGAGCTGAGAGAAGAGCTTTTATAACCCGGACAGAACATAAAATAAACACCCTTTCGTCTGAAATGATTCTCGGATTAAGTTTGGCTTCATCTTGGTAAAATTGAGTAGAAATCCCATATTCACTGGCCTGTTGTGTCCAAAACAACTCACCAATGTATCAGTCATTTCTAGACTAATCTATAACTACAATAATAGTTTGTTGGAACCCTTATTTTAGTATCTAAATATTCACCTTTTGTGGATCACTAATTATGACGTTTCCTGCCCCAACACTGATAAATGATGACTCAGTACTTGACATGACATATTTTAGACGTGTTACCCCGATACATAAAATAATTGACTTGTTTACGGCGTTATCTTTTTCTTCTTATTATCCATCTCACAAACACCTCACATCATCAATATTCATCAGCTTTTTTGAACCAGGGGCGGACTAACCGGGCTAACGTCAGATTGATGCTCGTTTCACTTCCACGTGAGCTCTACACATTTATCAATCTGCTTTTCTTCTTTCTGAAAGTGATCAGGAAAAGGCGGAATGTCCAGACAAATATTGAAGGTTTTAACATTTCACAACACTAGATCGAGCAGAGGAATCAAGCTTTTGTTAAATCTGGTTGAAATGAACAAATACACTTCACAAAATAAAACAGTAGGTCTGTCGGCATTATTTGCTGCCCTGTGATTGGTCGGGTCTCAGCAACAACGTCATCTTGTTGGTCAAATCCTACATAGGTTATTCTTCTGGTTTCTGGTTCATAATTGATCAAATCCGTTTTTATTTATTGCAGACAGTGCGTAGCGGTCTGATTCTGACATAAAGTGTGGCTTTTACAATATACTGGGTGGTTAAACCTCTACCAGGACTACATACAGTATATGTCCATGAGCTACTTAGTTTAATCCGATACAATATATAAAATCAATATAAAATGCTGCAAACTGTGTAATTATAAAAGCTGCATTGTTTTCTCGATGTGAGGGGCGTGGTGAAACCCGTTCACTAATTAACTAATGATAATGATAATAATTAATTCTTCAGTCAATTAATTTCTTCATTAATTGAATTTAATGTCTGAAACTGGGAGAAGCCCCTGATAATTTCCAGTTTTAATTTTCACATTTAGCGGAGCCGCCCTGGGGTTTACATCCAACAATGAGCTCCGCATTTAATAACCAAGAACAGCCTATTTAATACTCACTTTCAGTTCACTTTGCCTTGTGTAGGTACAAATCTGAGAGGTTTGGTGAGAGCAGTGCAGAGGGCGAGTGAAGGGCGAGTGAAGGGCGAGTGAAGGGCGAGTGAAGGGCGAGGGAAGGGCGAGCGAAGAGCGAGCGAAGGGTGAGAGAAGGGCGAGGGCTGGGCGAGTAAAGGGCGAGCGAAGGGCGAGCGAAGGGCGAGAGAAGGGCGAGAGAAGGGCGAGCGAAGGGCGAGCAAAGGGCGAGTAAAGGGCGAGTAAAGGGCGAGCGAAGGGCGAGGGCTGGGCAAGTAAAGGGTGAGCGAAGGGCGAGAGAAGGGTGTTCATGTTAATCGGAATGTCCACACTGTTCCCCACATAAGGGACTATTTGCAGGTGAAAAAGTAGTGCAAATCTCCCACAATGCAGCTTGAGAAGTTGCCTGATCAATGTCATCCATCACAAGAGCCACAGGGACAGATCTTTAACTGAACAAAACTGAATGAATGAAGCGTTCGTGTTTATTTTTACTCCGTCAAATGAAAATACTTCTATTGAATATTGAGATTCTTAAAATACATCATCAACAAATAAAGATTGAAATCATGCAGTTATTCATTATTCAGACAGTTTGATTTCATAATGTAGCAGTCTTTGTCCAGATAACAATTACGCTTATCAAAATACAACGATAATTCATTTTTAAAATTGTCATGATCCATCTTGACTAAAACTTGTATGATTCAGATTAGTGTGTCAGAAGGATTTTATTAATATTTACTGCACAAATTAATTTAGCGGACTAGTTTTCCACATGACTCTCAGCAGGAGAATGGTCAGATGAGATTTAGGCGTATTATAATGTGCTAAACAGTGCAGTTCTGTGCAGTCGGACACATAACGGGCATTTTTTAAATCAACGTTTCCTGGCTTTGTAACAATGATTGTATTTTTTGCTCCTGGATGGACTTTCCTATTGACCCACCAACTGAAGATTAGCAAATCCCATATGCACTCCTGTTCACTACTTAGTCAAAGTCAAACGTGGAGAGCAACTTTAGTTTTTAGGTCTTAAGTAGGTCTCCATTATCTGTCTGGTTTCTGTTATTATGAATTGAACTAATGAAATGATTGTCTCGGAGCTTCCATTAACACACTTTCAACCGACAAAACTATGAACCACACAAGGACACGTGTTCCTGCAGGGATTCTAGCTGCACCCACAGTTCCTCACACACCACTAAGGAACTATGGAACTAAACCCAGAACTAACCCAAAACTTAGAGGAGGACCGAACATCTGCATCATGACTAAATGTGAATGTGATCGCAGCTCAAATTGAAGTCCAAGCCAAGAAAACCATGATGGGCCCAGATCCAGGAAAGAGGTGTGAAGGATCCATACATCACTGACCAAAGGGGACCATCAGGCATCAGCCGGGGCCCCGACGAGACAGGTCCATAGCTCAGCAGTGTCACAGCAGACAAACATGTCCTGCACCTCTGCTCCGGCCCGAGACGTCCCGGACCAGGCACAGCAACGACAGACGGATGAGTGAGGACGACTGACGAGCTGGAAGAACTAAGAAACAAAAAGCTATCAATGAAGAAAGTGTAGGACTGGCACAGGTGGGAAGAGAGGCACTGATGTTACCGATATGTTAAAGGGGAAACATGATGTAAAATGGACTTGAATGATCAATACTTCATCAATACTTCTCATCAATACTTCTACTCAAAGCTGTATTTTGATTGGTTCATGCATGTTTGGTGATCTTATATTGTCCTGTAACTGAGGCTCGAGTGTTGAAATCCAGTTTTCACATTTCTATCTATCCACGTCTCTACTTAATCGTGATTAAGAAAAATAATGAATCCGACTCCAGATTATACATGTAGGTTAAAGGAAATCCAATGCTTGTTACAGTGAAACGCGAGCGGGAGGCGGGGCTTGTCAATGCTGCAGCGTTGAACAGGAAGTCAGTGGATCTGTTTTTATTCAGTAGTTTTGGATCAATATTACAGTAAAATGATCAAAATGTAAAATCATGATTCACTTATGTTATATTATATTATACTAAATATCCATCCAAATAACAAATGTTGTATCTTCTTTAACATTACAAAAGTACAAGAGGGAAAAAAGTATTTGAGGAAACTATTAAGTAACTGTAAAATTAACAGGACATAGCATCTAATTGATAGAATTCTGAGATAGAGATCAGTTTATTCTTATAGGATAAGGGGGAGATAAAAACTGACATTTTCATAGAATGTAGGACGATGCAGGATTAACTCTTTCAACATGTTTATATGAATATGAACATGTTAAAAGAAGAGTATTTATTACATATAATCTCCCATTAACAAAATCAAATAAAACAACAAAGACTATTTTAAAAAGTACAGTTTCATACTGCAATGCTTCTAATATAATACTTGTACAATTCAAGTACTATTACTGATGAACTTTAATATCAAAAGTGTGTAATAATTGTGCATATGTGAGTCTTTACAATACAATGCTATTCCAGTCATTCAATTGAAACGCATTTAAAAAGGTTGTTGATATTTATTTTACCCTAGATACCTCTGTACCTCTTTGTGTCTATTTGTTTATCCAGGCTTGGGACCACCACAAATGTGACCTAAACAAGTCTTATCTTGACCTCTGTGGGCCCTGACGCAATGAACACTTCAGGCAAAATATCAAAGTGGGATTAGATTAGAAGTTGTTTCCTATTTCCTGCAGCATTAACATCAGAGACAAGACTGAAATCTACATAACTCATTTTAGAATGTATTTCAGAACATGTCTGTAGCGCTATAAACTACAGAATAAAACAGGGAAGTGTGTTGTCTGACTTTAATACTTGCAGTCTTTGTGATTTGCTAATTGCGACCATTCAAATTCGCCTTCGATCTATATCTTACAGTCCTAAAAAACACATGATCTGCCGCGTGTTGAATTGGGTTGACCGTCTCGCCCTCACAAATGCTGATGGTGATGTCAGTTCTTCGGTTACTGACTGTCTGTGGTCTGTGGCCTTCACACCTCATCAGAGCTGCCCTCTCTCTCACCTGAGCTGTATCAGTTTCTCTCTCCTCCCGCTCAACTCTCCCTCTCTCTTTCAAGTCTGTTTTATCCCCCTGTCATCGTCCCACTCTTTTGTTTATGTCTGGTGTCACTGCAGATGTGTCTCCGCCATATCTTATGGGTCGAACAAGTGGGCTGCTGCTGCTGCTGTCAAAGAGAGTGCCTTTTCCTCCACTTCAAGTCACATACAAATATACTTTTACTCTGAACTTTGCGGTACGAAAATGGATTCTTTTAATATAGTCATTTTGGTGTCAAGCTAAATAAAACATGCAGTATCATCTGCCTCTGAGCTGTCCAAAGCCCAGGGGCCTCAGGCTACAGGACCGGGACTGAACCAGTTTGAAAAAATATCTACTGTAATTGTGATTTTCTGACAAACATTGCGATTACGATTTGATTTGCAATTTTTGTTAGTGTCATGTGATCCCGTCCAGAAGCATTAATATTAAGAGGAGACTGAAATACCAGCTTTCCAAGAATCCCCTGCATTTCAGAACATGTTTGTATAGATCTAAACAGAATAAAACAGGATCTTTTTTTGTTTGCAATGGAAATTATCTTGGCTAATTGAATGCCGTCCTTGCAATTTGCTAATTGCGACTATTCAAACAGTGATTTTCGATTCGACTGTGATATATCTTGCCTCCTTATACAGGACAATTAAGTAAATCATTTGACAATGGCTTGGAACATTAATGTTAGATCTATATCACATCAAAATGCTTGTTAATTAGGTTTTGAAATGTCTGTTTGTCGTTAGCCAATTCAGAACAAAAAAGTGTCAGAAAAGTGTCAGTGCTAATTGTTAATAATCTACACATAACAGTACAACACATGGTATTATTTTCTATCGAGGCTCTGGTGTAACAACCCTGGTTTTTCAAAGTTTGTGATGTTTGGAGGCTAACGCTAACTTGTAAAACGGTACCTGGCTAACGGAATTCAGCATTTACGAACACCGACGGGTTTATTGTCATTAAAAATATATAGAACTAGTATAAAATAATGACAATTGCAAATCTTTGCAGCAGTAAACATGGGATACAAGTCATAGCACAACATTAGCAACCTTTCAATAAACAATTACCTATGACTACTTATACGTAATCTTATGTAGCGTCAGAAAGTATACTTGTTACTCAGCAATACTCCTTCCTCCTTCACTTTCCCAGCAGCTACAGGAGCTTTAAAAGACGCTGTAATCAAAAGAGGAGATAAATGAGTGGTCCGTGTTGACTCAGCGTTTCGTGCGCGGCCGATAGCGTTCTACTGACCCTGAGCAGCCGGTGCAGGCAAAATGGACAAATGCCTGTTTTAATGCCTATCCAATATATACTGCATCTGCCCGTGAGATGGACCCGCGCAATCAAGCCCCAATCCATTAGAGCGCCATGTTTTTCCAAGAATGACGTGTTATTGTGCGCTTGTCTGCGACTGGCCCCCGTTCAAGGCTAACCTTTCAGAGACGCCTGATTGTTGAGAGAAGGTTAAACAACACATTAACATGCATTAAAATATTAAATTATGGCTCCATTTAGTATATGAGGCAAAAACAACAACATAAAAAAGGCTTTTAAAATTATGAAGGCAATTGATGAAGTGTTGCGCAGAAGGCGGCGGCTGCAGGGCGCGGGGGGGGAGATGGTTTTCCCATGAGCGGAATCGGAGCAGATCTGCTGGAATAGGGCCCTCTTTTAGTGCAGGGTTAATGAACTGATGCTGGAGGTCAAGTATCGGAGCCTCCGCAATTAAGGTGACTTTTTCTTCTGAAAGTGGGTCTAACTGGCTTTGACATTAGAGTCTGTATAATCTGGAACATTTAAATATATCATTAAGTGTGGGCACATTTAATTATGTATTTAAATGTTGCAGATTACATTTATTATTCCTTTATTGAGAACAACAATCCATGCATATATAACTGTTTGCACAAAAAGGTAAAACAAACAATTTAATTAACAATAAAACACAATTATTCAATCATTCAGAATGTTAGATACTACTAAGTCAGTTTATAAAGAATTGTATTTCTGGAGCTACAGTGCCCCAGTCATTTTGCTTTGTCTGGAAATGAATGAAGTTTCCAACAAAGGCAGAGTGGCCCCAGGTCCTGGTTCCTGCTGTGAACCTGCATCAAATGAACAAATAAACAACAGAAACTTTAAAAAAAAAGTACCAGGAACTGGAAAGGTTTCCTGCAGCGTGAAAAGTCAAAATGTTAGGTCAAATAAAAACTCCCCTTTGTCTGTAGTGTACTAATGTTAGTCATGATGTAAGTGTCCCCAGAAAACAGCCCTCTGCTCCCTCTGCAGCCCTAAGCTCCCTCTGCTCCTTCTGCTCCCTCTGCAGCCCTAAGCTCCCTCTGCTCCTTCTGCTCCCTCTGCAGCCCTAAGCTCCCTCTGCTCCTTCTGCTCCCTCTGCAGCCCTCTGCTCCCTCTGCTCCTTCTGCTCCTTCTGCAGCCCTCAGCTCCCACTGCTCCCTCTGCAGCCCTCTGCTCCCTCAGCAGCCCTCTGCTCCCTCAGCAGCCCTCTGCTCCCTCTGCAGCCCTCTGCTCCCTCTGCAGCCCTAAGCTCCCTCTGCTCCTTCTGCTCCTTCTGCAGCCCTCAGCTCCCACTGCTCCCTCAGCAGCCCTCTGCTCCCTCAGCAGCCCTCTGCTCCCTCAGTAGCCCTCTGCTCCCTCAGCAGCCCTCTGCTCCCTCAGCAGCCCTCTGCTCCCTCAGCAGCCCTCTGCTCCCTCTGCAGCCCTCTGCTCCCTCAGCAGCTCTCTGCTCCCTCTGCAGTCCTCTGCAGCCCTCTGTAGTCCTCTACTCCCTCTGCAGCCCTCTACTCCCTATGCTCCCTCCACAGCCCTCTACTCCCTCTGCTCCCTATGCTCCCTCTACAGCCCTCTACTCCCTTTGCAGCCCTCTGCAGCCCTCTACTCCCTCAGCTCCCTATGCTCCCTCTACAGCCCTCTACTCCCTTTGCAGCCCTCTGCATCCCTCTGCTCCCTCCACAGTCCTCTGCTCCCTCCACAGCCCTCTGATCCCTCTGTTCCCTCTGCTCCCTCTGCATCCCTCTACATCCCTCTGCTCCCTCTGTTCCCTCTGCTCCCTCTGCATCCCTCTACATCCCTCTGCTCCCTCTGTTCCCTCTGCTCCCTCTGCATCCCTCTACATCCCTCTGCTCCCTCTGCATCCCTCTACATCCCTCTGCTCCCTCTGTTCCCTCTGCTCCCTCTGCATCCCTCTACATCCCTCTGCTCCCTCTGTTCCCTCTGCTCCCTCTGCATCCCTTTACATCCCTCTGCATCCCTCTGCTCCCTCCACAGCCCTCTGCTCCCTCCACATCCCTCTGATCCCTCTGTTCCCTCTTCTCCCTCAGCAGCTCTCTGCTCCCTCCACATCCCTCTGATCCCTCTGTTCCCTCTTCTCCCTCAGCAGCTCTCTGCTCCCTCCACAGCCCTCTGCTCCCACTGCATCCCTCTGCTCCCTCTGCAACTCTTTGCTCCCTCTGCAGTCCTCTGCAGCCCTCTGTAGTCCTCTGCTCCCTCCACAGCCCTCTGTTCCCTCTGCAGCCTCTGCAGCCCTCTGCTCCCTCTGCTCCCTCTGTTCCCTCTGTATCCCTCTGCTCCCTCTGCTCCCTGCAGACGGGAGGGGCAGTCAACAGTGTATTGGCAGCAGGAGGCTCGCCCTGTAGAGCATCCTGTCTGTTTGTGAAATACAGTCACTTCTGAGGGCCAGCGGTGACCAATTAACTAATCTGTCTGTTACAGTAGGGCCCCAGCCGCTCTCCACTTTAGGAAATGAAAGATTGGAGAGAGCGCCCCATTTCATAAGAAGGCAATCCCATCATGCATCTCTTCACCACCTTGTACAGTACACATGACATGTTCCTTCAGGCTCCAAGGCCAAACACAAATCTTTTCTGTTCCCTTCAGGACTCTCCTCTGC
This sequence comes from Eucyclogobius newberryi, assembly GCF_026437365.1. Taxonomy (NCBI): domain Eukaryota; kingdom Metazoa; phylum Chordata; class Actinopteri; order Gobiiformes; family Gobiidae; genus Eucyclogobius; species Eucyclogobius newberryi. Next base: position 7,516,605 of record NW_027316532.1, on the reverse strand, counting down.
AAATCATTGAACCCTCTCCTCTGCATCTTCTTCCTTCAGTCCAAGTCACTTCATGTTATCTTTCACTACATGCATAAATCTGCTCTTAGGTCTTCCTCTAGGCTTTCTGTTTCATCCAACCTAAGTATCCTTCAGCCTTTACTGTCCCTATATAACCAAATCATATGCTTCTGTAATTTTAACCACAAGGTTATTTTCTTAAACATATAATTTGATCTGTCATAAAACATTTTGGGAATGAGAGCGGGAGCCAGACCCAAAGGAGCTACATCTCGTTCACACTTCCTGGTTGGAACACAACACTTTTTTTTATCAATTTATACGGTCAATAGTTGAAATGAAGTATAACGTTTTTGAGGTCTAAAACATCGATATAAATACAATCTCAAGCTTATTAATATTGAATTTGTTATAAATTAAATATTAACCGTTTTTTTCTAACCTCATTAACTCTAAGGTGATTCCATTATATTTAAATTAAACATGGAAATGATTTGGGGTTTCCTCCTGCTTTAGGAATGTAGAACAAAGACTAATTCAATTACTGAAGAAATTAATTGGCTGAAGAATTAATTAACATGAGTATGATTAGTTGCAGTTAACTTACTTATTTGGCCCCACCCACCCCTGATACTCCAGATATAGTCCAATATTATGTTTCTGTAGTTCCCAGTCGCAGTGAGGTGAAAGTCACTCCATTGTGACATTTGCCATTAGAGCTCCACATGTTTGTCCCTGAAAACTCAGTCTTTTGGATGTAATTTGACAGGTTAAATAAATAATATTGCTATTACTTGTTTTAAAGCAAAATCATGTTATTCTTCATAACTAGTTAACATTTAAACCTAGCCAGTATATACAAACTATCTGTTTTGGCTTTGAAAAATACACACAAGTAAAAATAAAGGTGAGAGCTGAAATTAGTTGCTACACTCATATCGTATATTCTCATTCCTTCTTTTGAAACATGAGAAGGGGATTTCCACAACCCCAAATTACTAACTTTTGAATGACTTTAAATATTGGAAACTGTTTTGTTTCCCTGCTCTTTATATGTATGTTACAAACACTGTAAAATACAAACTTAGTTTGCAAAGTGCAAAGAGCCACAGCAGACGCTAAAGTGAATGTGGCTCTTGAGACATTGGTTGCAGACCCCTGGTTTAGGCCTTGCTTTACTTGTTTAAAAATAGTGTATAACTCAAAGATACAGTACGTACCTTTTTCAAACGGGGGCGTCAGCAACCAGCATGTCTTCAGAACATTCCATTAAACATCTATCTGGCATTTATTCCCTTACAGATTTTATTTTATTTTATTTCTAAAAATACTAGGATGTGCATATCTACATACACCAGACCTGTAACTGACTCAGATGGCGCCATCTGCTTGTTTCCATGGCGATAGATATGTTTAATGCCAAACATTGAACATTCAAAGCAATGATATATCAATGGGGACAAGCAGGTGGTGGCCCCCTCCATCAGAAAAGTTACATAGAGTCACTTTAACACGTTTTACATGTGGCATTGGGATATTTGCATAATGACAACTATAAGCTTTTCCTGCTTGATCCCAGTCCTCCATGAGATCAGTGTAATCCTCTAACTCACAGCACTGTGATTTCCTCCACACACTATAGCCCGCAGTCGCAGCATATATTTAGCTTCCTAAACGCCGCGCTAATGTAAAGGAGCAGATGTTTTGGAGGGGTACGGATGTTGCAGTAACACGGAGCCCCTCAGGTATTCTCATTATTCCACCAGTGAGCAGATGGCATGCAAACTTAGCACACTTAGCATTATCCATCATACATATTCCTCCACACATTTACATAGAGGCGCCTGATCCACCTGAGGTTTACCGGGACCGTCTGACATGTCACCACAATCCAATCTCGAAACTCAAATATGCTAATGTTCCCACAGCCAGCCCCAGTGGAGAGCCCCAGTGGAGAGCCCCAGTGGAGAGCCCCAGTGGAGAGCCCCGCTGGTGCGCTGGAATTCTACCAAACACAGAAAGACTTTAATGAGGAAAAAATGTGGACTTAGACTTTGTAAGACTTTGTTCTCATTCATATTCAGAAAAAAGTTTGAAGGTACAGATTTTTACACTTTCAGAGCATGTTATAGAACAAGGAAGTAATAGATGTAACGCTATTTAAAACCTTCTTTGTACTGAAAGAAATATAAATACCGGTAGTTAAATCCTTTAAAAATGTGTGTATTTTAATTGATGGCAGTCTTTAAAGCACATGTTAGGAAATTAATTAGTAAATTCAGACAATCTGCTTTTACTTTCGGAACAAGCTTTCATTTTCTTTTAATGCAAAAAAGAAACTTGTTGCACCAACGTTTGTGCACATATTTGAGAAATCCTGCTCTAGATTAAAAAGACCTAAACTGCTCATTAACGATTAGAAACAACTATCTGAATATATTTCCACGCTTGCTAATATGCAACATAAACATATTTAAAAGTGTAAAATTGTTGTACGGGGATCGCTATTTTCACTTTTCACTTACAAATTTACAGCTACATCCTGTAACCTATCCATCTATTTTGATGAATATTATGATGTGTTCAAATAAATCAAACTTGACCGGATCTTGATAACAATTAAAATACTTCCAAAATCCAAGTATTAAAAAAACTGATGAGGAAGTTGAAGTTCAAACCTCAAACCTTTCGGTGGCATGCCGTCGATGGCTTTGTTGGTGACGCTCTCTTTCTGTCTCCTCTGTCTGGATGTTGTTGGGAGCAGGAGCAGCGAGGCAGCTCTAGGCCTGGAGGACACTTTTCAGCCTGGACACACACTGCACTGGAGTGGGGCGTCGCTGCTTCACTGAGCTGCACGGGTCAGCGGCTCTACACAGGAGCACCCAGCCAAAACCAACCGAGCGAGAGGGAGACATACCTGGGAACACGAGCAGACAGCGCTTAGGCCGGCTATTACACAATACGACGCCTTAAAACGAAAGTCTGAAAGTGTTTGTAGGAATAAGATGAGAGATTTTAAATGTGTCATCATTATGGAACAAGTGGGTTGACCGTAAATGGACAATAGCACAATGTGGCGTTTGAAGGAGAAGGTTTCCCCACCTGCTTGTCTCCATGCACGTTGCTTTGCCTCGAATGTTCTGCAGTATGGCATTAAATGGGACATGATACGGAACTTTGATGAGCTTTTGATCTTGTTACAATGGTGTTTCCTCGTCATTGCTTTGCCGAATCCGACCCGCAGACATTTCGGCCCGCAAAACATTTCTAATTTATATGTATTCATTTCTGATTTTGTGGACGTTAGCGCTGTGCTAAAAGTGATGCTAATGTGGAGCTAACAACAAAACCAGTGCAAACCTGGACAGATCAGGAGCTACAGGTAAAATCACAGGTCAGAGTGTAATAAAGCTACAGGTAAAAACACAGGTCAGAGTGTAATTAAGTGTTAGCATGACTCACTAAGCTTAAACTGTCATAAAATAGTGAGCTCATAGAGAATTTGAGGAGCAAAATTCAACAGGTCTGTGATATCAACATTTCATATGACATATTCTGTTCCTGCTGCTGATGCATGAATATGGACTCTGAATGAATATGGTCTTTCACCTGCTGCATATTTGTGCAACAGTGTCCACAAATATATATTACTGGGCTATATAGAGCTACATAGCTATTTATTTTTTATATTTCTTATTTCTTTACGTTATGGTTCGACCCACGACCCAGCCTGAGCGTCAGAATGAGTTTGACACCCCTGAGTCCTACCCCCAATCCCCGCCCACAAACTTGTAGTGTATAGTCATTGTGAAGAGGAGGGGCTTATCAGAGCTTTTGAACAGGAAGTTAATTAGCCTGTTTCTGTTAGTATGCCATTATAGATCAATATTGTGTTTTACAATACATAAATTATAAGATGATGATTTAATAAAAAAACACATCCTGTCTCCTTTAAACCTCTCTATCTCCATGAGAAAAGCAAAGGAAGCACCATAAAATGTACACAATGCACCTTTAATTGTGCATAAATAGTAATCTCACATTAGAGTCTGTAAAGGAGTTCTTAACCGATTTATTTTGGCACTTTCCATTACTACCTGCTCCTAACACGCTGATTGTGCCACTAGTTTGTGCACAATAAAGAAATATTTCATTGGATGCGAACATAACTTTTTTTGAGTTTTGAGTACCCAGAACATGCAAAGAATATGTCATGTTGATGAAGTATTTAGTGAATCAAAAAGCATACATTTTTCACTGTCTATTGCAAACAAAACCTGTATTTGCTTTAAAAATGTGTAGATATGAATGTTAATGGTCTTTTACTTACCACTGCATAATTAAAGCAAGTTAAAATGGATTTTCTACAAAGCTTTGTTCCTTTGATTTTCTGACAAATCGCTGGAGTTAGGCCTACCATTGAAATTGTGATTCAATAGAACCAGAAGCATAATGCCAACGCAAGTTTTCATTGTAAAGAAATATCTACCTGTCATATTTGATCTACCAATTACTATTCAATAAATTACTGTCTAATAATCATAAAAGCTGTCAACGGGCTCAACAGGCAGTATAACTTGAAAAAAAATGTTTCAAATAAAATTCATATTGCGTTAATGTGAGTCAAAATGACAATAAACGTCATTGCACCAAACTAATATAGCTTGTTTAATTTGAAGCATTAAGTGTTATAAAGGAAAAAGAGCACTTACCAGGGGGTTCTTGGAAAGGCTCTGATTTAAGGGGTACACTACAGTTTGGGTCAGTTGGAATTTAATCGGAATATTACTGTGAAATTCATGTGCAATCTATGTGCTGTCGTGACACATATTCATGTGCAATTACTGTCGTGATCACACGCAATGGTATTTATGTATTTATTTATTTGTCTATGGGAGTTTTTATTTATAGGAGATCTTCTACTGAGAGTGTTTTTCAGACGTCCTATAAGTGATCTGTTCTTTTCTTCTGTATCTAACTCTGGATCTTCCTGCGTTGCATCAATGAAATTTCCCCATGTGGGACAATAAAGGAATATCTTATCTTATTTTTTTTTTAAATTTGTGATAAATTTTGTATCCACTTGGATGTATTTTGGACATAAATATCCCTAAAACAAGAAAATATCATTAGTAAAAGGCCTAAAAGACAATATACCACTACAGTGAGCACACACACACACACACACACACACAAACACACACACACACACACACACACAAATACCTATACACATACATGCATGTACACACACACACACACACACACAATTACCTATACACATACATGCATGTACACACACACACACACACACACACGCATGCACGTACACACACACACACACACACACACACACACACACATATGCACGTACACACACACACACACACACACACACACACACACACACACACGCATGCACGTACACACATACACACACACACACACACACACACACATATACACGTACACACACACACACACACACACACACAAATACCCATACACATACATGCATGTACACAAGCACACACACACACACGCACGCACACACACACACACACACACACACACACACACATATGCACGTACACACACACACACACACACACACACGCACGCACACACACACACACACACACACACACATATACACGTACACACACACACACACACACACAAATACCTATACACATACATGCATGTACACAAGCACACACACACACACGCACGCACACACACACACACACACACATATGCACGTACACACACACACACACACACACACACACACACATATGCACGTACACACACACACACACACACACACACACACACGCACGCACGCACACACACACACACACACACACATATGCACGTACACACACACACACACACACACAAATACCTATACACATACATGCATGTACACAAGCACACACACACACACACATTGCACACATACGTCAATAAATATAAATAACTTGTGTTTTGTTTTACTTATGGGTCGCCCAAAGCGGGCGATGCCAGGTGGTGCCCCCCCCCCACACCTAAGGCCCACCCTGGGATGAAAACACCACGAGCCCCCCACTCTATTTCTCATGTTGTCCCCTTCCCGCTGAAATCCTAAATAAATATGTTCTACATTAAACTAAGCATTGTGCTTACACTAGTCTTGGATAGTATGCGTACTCTTATTACATATTTGCAGTATATGTACAGACTTTTTCCCCAAAACGTTTGAGGCAAAAGCACCAAAAATAACTATGCAACTGCACAGAAAAGTTACATCGAGGCTGGTATTAATTTTAACTTGAAAAATGTGTGAAATCACAATTAGGAACACTTTATAATAACAACACTTATTCCTGCCCTAGTAAAGCATGCACAAGGACTAAACTCTTAGTGAACTAATAGTTTATTAAGAATATTGTGTGACCAGAGATCCTCTGGCCACTACCCAGCTCATGCCCTTTGACCCCCACTTTTGAAACTAGTGCATTAGTCGACTAGTCATAAGCACTGAAAGTTACATGAATAATCATGCATACAGAGAAGTACTTTTAAACTGTGGCTACGGTTACGTACACACTTTTGGAGTTTAAAGCTGATTCAAATGATATGTAAATCGCAAAATTGTCTGATTTGTTTCTGTTTGCAGTTTACATGTAATTAATTATCTTAAAGGTCCAGAAATCAGATTCGTAATCAGACTTTGGTGTGAACAAAGGTCAATTAAACTCAGAACAATTAACTCCAGCTACTTAACTCCATATCCTCTCCTTATATATCCTTATAATCACAATTTAAAAAGAAAAAAGAAAACCATGAAGCGACCGATCAACTAAAGGACTATAAAGCCCTAATATCTCCCTCATCCTTTAATGCTCTTGTCCGACTATAACTCTCTCTTCATCCATAACATCTCCCATCCTTTAAATTTAAGAAACGTCTGGGTCATGCTGCGCCGTCCCGCTCATCCTTCTTGGCACTGAAACAGAGTGGTGTCACGTGGATGCGGCGTGGGGGTCCGCGGGGGTCAAAAGGGGGGAACGCAAAGCTCTAGACTGCATTATTTATTTGCCCCTCAGTGCCATCCATCTCCTCTGCATCCTTTACCTTATCCAGTGCGGTGATGGACGGTTCGCGAGAGGCGCCTCAAGGTGGGGCTAAGTGGTCTTGTATTCCCAATCATGTGGCGTGGGCGGGGCTTGCCTCTTCACGCGGTGGGCTGCGTGGATCTATTGGTGGGCTGCCGCCGCCTGCTCCCGCACTATACTGTACTCCCGCAATGACAAAAGCCAGATGATGGAGACAGCCCAATAAATCTATCCTCAAGGCTGATTCTCCGAGACACTTCGTCGCTCGTGAATTGGCCGCGGCGCGTCTTTTACTCCGGTGCGACTTGTATTCTTGTTTTTTTTTATTTTATTTTATTCTTGCTTCTTTTTTTCCTTTTTTTTTTTGTACTCCAGCGAAGCACTTCTTCAGTTCAGATCACATTTCACAGCTGAGAGAGGGAGAGAAAGAGGAGTCAATTTTGCAAAAGGACAAACCTGCGGGAGACATCGTCACCTCCGCGTGTTTTTGTGTCAAACGCGTTTTTGCAGGATTGGGACGGAGGCGCGACAACTACTACTTGCAAAAAAATAAAAAAATAAAAAATAAATCAAAGCGGAGCTGCGATGGACGAGCAGGCGAGGTTGATGCACTCTCACGCCGGGGTGGTGGGCATGGCAGGGCACCCGGGTCTACCGCAGCACATGCAGGACAGCACCGGAGCGGACGGCGGCGACGGGAGGAAACAGGACATTGGAGACATTTTACAGCAGATTATGACCATCACGGATCAGAGTTTGGACGAAGCTCAAGCCAGGTAAAAGAAAGAAAGAAAGACTGGAAGACGCACTGTTCATACCTCATCAATATGAAAAGACCCGCCAACATGCCGCGAAATGATCAACACCATGTAATGATTGTAATGATTGTAATGATTGGTACTTGCTGTTTATTACGTTAGAAAAATGACATTTATATATAATATAAATGCACATAAGATTCTGAATGACAGATAAAATATTAATCCAGATTGTAAGGATAATTCAGTTAGTGCATGGTGTTTGCATTTAAATCCAAAGCAACTTCTCGACTGTGATTATATATATATATATATATATATATATATATATATATATATATATATATATATATATATATAGATATATATATATATATATAGTTAAGTAAAATAAAAACAATCCTATGGGATCTGTCAATACATTCTTATGTCATAATTTCTGTTTCAAAATAGAATTATTTGAAATCATTATGAGGCAATACCACAATACCTGTAATAATACTTGTAACCTGTCAAAATCCTTCTAGTAAAGTGATGCACATATTCTAAAGTTGGATGATGATAATAGCAACCTATTATTTTTTATTAAAGTAAAGGAACTTTTTATTAAGTTATAAATTATTATGGAGCCCACCAAAGGTCGTTCATAAATTATAGAATATGTTGAAAATTAAATAAGCACAAGTTAAGGTTTATGTCTCAAAACCTTGTGTAATTCATAATGATGTGAAGTGCGTTAAAATGTCCATTCTGTAAAATGTGTGAAAATAATATTTGTCACAGTATTTATAATACTAGTTTTTTTTTTGGACTTTTCCCAGGAAACACGCTCTGAACTGCCACCGAATGAAGCCAGCTCTTTTCAACGTTTTGTGCGAAATCAAAGAAAAAACAGGTAAGTTCCCTTTTCATTCACATACATAAGACTCCACGCTGCTGCTGTAACGCTTCAAATCTTAATCTCGCTAATGTCTTATTATTACCTTCAAATCTGGTTCAAAGTATATCATTTTACCAGAAAGCTGTCATTTTTCTATTTCTAAAACAATTTCAAAGTGTTTTTTCCCAGTCACAACACAATCACAGCATAAATTTCTCTTTGACATGTGTTTCCTTTTGCGTCTTAAGTCGCCCAAACTCTTTCACAATATGGAAACTGTGGACAATTACCTCAAAATGGAGCTTATCAATTATGGTGTCAAAATAAGAATAAGGCTTTTTTGACGCTATTGTAATGGGCAGGTTTCCCACTCGCGAGTTACTGTCAAGACAAGTGAATGCGTCTTCTTTCATTGTGTGTCTCGGCAGTACGCACGCACACTGGATTCTTGTATTGGCTGATGCGTGCAGACTATAATTGGTGTGAGAATAATGTTACGCTGAGGTTTCCAAAATAGTAATGTGTTTTTGAAAAGGACAATGCAGCGCAAAGATGGATACAGTGTGTTCTCGGGCTTTTCGTCAACATTTGCATGCATGATTTGCGTAATGTGTGGAGATTCAGGACTACAAATCAAATTGAGCTATTGTGCATATTTATGTTAATGGTTATTGCTGAGATGTTGCTCAAAGTACACTGAAATAATTCAATAAATCAATACATTGGGCAGAATTTATACCAAATTTGAAATGAGATTGTTTTAAAAGACATCTATACTTGCTTTTTTATAGTGTGTGAACAAAGTATGATTTTTTTTAAAAATCGTGATATACATTTTGAATGAAAAATTACATGCATTTTGAGGCAATGCAAAGGAATTCATCCGCATAATCTACTTTGCTTATGGACTTTTTTTTAACAGTTTTAGTAAGTACATGTCTCCTCCATATGCAACGTACTAAGTGTGTCGTATACCGGCAATAAGCATGACAAAGATGTAAGAGAAAAAATTCGGAATCCCTCTGCTCATTTGAAAAAGATTTAGTAGATTTGTCTCTGCTTGTGGCTGCTCATTGTCAACCAGTTTGGTCGAGCTGATCGAGAGCTGTCGGTTCTTCTCAAGGAGTCTAAAATAGAGTAAAAAAGTGAAATATGAGGGGGGAACTATGTTAACTCTGTCTTATAGCGATATTATAGCATTTTTCAAACTTTACTTTGGTAAGTAATAAATCACTTTAATTACAAGATCAACTAGCAGTTGACCAAAGGAGGACCAAACCCTCTTTAGCTGATGGTCCTATGTGTAGAACTAGTTTATGTCTTGATGTGTACATTTATTTGCATTAATTGTACTGTAAGACATAATGCATTTAGTTTTTCTTGGTCTCTTGTAGTAATAAGAAAGGTGAAAAATTAATAAGATAAGTTAGTTAGTAAACTGTATCAACAAATTATTTACAGACTAAGAACAGTTTCAACAATACTGAATGTTTGATGCGTTTACTGTATATTTTGTGGTTTAATAAAAGCTAAAGTAAAACAAGACAAGGCTAAACTGTGACTAAACACTAAATAAAATTCCGTAACTCTAAATCAGTGTTATTATGTGGCATTTCATTGTTGATTGCTGATATTAAGATAAGAATATCAAAGTTGCCCATACACCACAAAGTTAAAATCAAACTCAGAACTAAACCTGACCAAACCGATCGCGACTAAACCGCTTTCAAACCAGGACTAAAGCAGGACAAAATCTACTTTAATGAAGGATAAAATCATAGTAAACTTACAATTACTTCCCCGCTCTTTCTGTATTGACTCGCTTGACCTTTTGTCCCTTGTGTCATTGCTGAGGTTTATGCTAGTTCTTTTTTCATCTGGAGTTTGTTTTGACCCCTTTTGGAGTACCCCTGACCCCTGTGGACCCGCTGTACCTCTCTTAACCCTAATCCAGGGCACGTAAATGGGAACACGCACTAAAGTAATTTACCACTGCAGTTGACCCGGGGGGCAATTGCTGAAAGTACATGTGACAGGCTAGATTACACATGTCATTAAAACATATTGGACATGATTATATAAGATTTGACCTAAAAAATAGTCAATTTTTCACCAGTTTGGAATTTTTTGATACGTTTTCTATGTTGCTTCCTGGTTGGACACGAGCAGCAGCTGTGACATACGTAGTGGTAATTCCACAACTGTTACTTAGCAACCATACTGTAAACAAGAGCCAATTTGACAAATAATAATACCTGATAACACCTTTATTTTGTGAAATGATTGTTTGAATTGTCTGTAAAATGCGTAAATTGTCCCTGCATTTTGGATGGGACGTCGCTTATTGATGACATCACAGAGATTTTGGAACTCAGCGCTACTTCCCGTATATGTCAACTATTATTTTACAACTTTCCTTCACAAACTGCCACTTGCGTAAAGTAATACTACCATAGATAATTACCACAGGTTCTATTCCACCAAACAAAGTCATAATAAAAGAAACATGATACACTTTAACTTACTTGTATTGTTCCATTTGAGTATAATTGAGTATATGGAGTTGAACGTTAGTTTTGCATGACAACGTTGCTGCACGCGTATGTGTGAACGTACTAATACATTTTATCATGGTAATCGTAGTAGACATAATATAAAGTATCAGGACATTTAGTAGTCAAGACAAACACATAATAATCGTGACTATTGTAGAAGCAACATTCAATCTGTGCAAAAAAGACACCTAAATGTAAAATATGTGGGTTTGTCACAATAACTTTGTCATTCAGGAAGTTCAGTTTCATAACGCTGAACTCAAACTTGAGGAACAGTGTTAGATAATGGAATTAAAGACTTTCTGTTGTTTGGTCGTTATGTTTTTTCACACATTAACCGTAACATTAGCATTTGATATTGTGACATCCCTTGTTGCTGCTATAAGTTAAATCCTACTAAAACATCATTCATATATTTTTGTGGTATACTTTTTTCACTTTTTTTTAAACTTTGCAGTCAGTTGTTATAGTAATAATTGATCGCTGCAGTGTCAGTAGCATAGTATTTTCTGTAGTAGTACTTGTATACACGGAGCTCAATGCATTATTGTTCAATGACACGATTTCATACATGAATACAGTCAAATTGGAGTATTATTTATATGTTTTACTGTGAATGCTGCTGCCTGTGTCTCCACCTCTTTCTGCGTGTTTTGGTTTCTTTTTCCTGGCGGAGGAGGAGTGACTCAGTTGCGCTCCACGCCGTACTCCCGGCTTCGCTCCGGGTTCACTCAGAGTTCGGCGGCTCTCGTACAAAGTGACTTGGGCCTTTTCCTGTCGGCTCCGCGTCTTCTGTTCAGGCACAGTTTGTAAGGTGAAATGTGGAGAACTGCAGGGGAAAGAGAGAGGAAGCGTCAGGAAAGAGTTTTGTTCACTACTTTCTGCAGCTCTGTATTGACCTTTTAGCAGTGGTGGGCAATATTGAATGAATATATGATTTTTTTTTGTGTCTGTTAATGTTTTGTCATGTTGAGGGTCAAGATTAGCGCAAAATGTGAGTGGACCTTAAAATTTATCAGAAATATCGCTTTACACCCTCGTTTGGGAAATTAGAGTACTCGATATTCTAATTTTGTATTTCTCTAGAACAACAATTGAGATATTTTCCACTTTTTGATTTATATCCTTCCTCTACTTTTTATTGTCAAATCCTTCAACATTTTGATCATGCGGCGTAATAAAAGACACTGCTGGATCATAATGTTGATCATTCTATAGTTTTTAATATTAAACTCTAATATTTGAAAGTTTGTTTGTTCTGTATTATGTTGTAACCAAGAATCTTAGTGTATTTATAATTCAACAGGTTACCAACAAGCTTTACAGGTGGATATATTTTAAATAAACACTTTTTAGCTAGGTGAGTTTTTACTTTTCTGACGTATACGTTTACTTTCATTTTAAGAGACTCAATCCATGAATCAATCAAAGTTTATTCATACAGCACTTTACACAGAGAAGACCTCTACAAAAACTCATGTTATGTGTCGTGTAACGGTAAATAATACAGCTATACATCAGTTTGAACTACAACTTATTTAGGAAGTGTTTTAGTCATAAGATTTTAACATTATTTTCTGTTTAAAACATCAAATTAAAATGTTTTCAGTTCATGCTGGTTTTGCTTTAATCCAGAACCTCACCATAAAGTGTACTGTTATTATTGTTATTTTTTTAAAGATAATTTCTTTCACAAGATCTTGTGAAATAAAAGCAAGGCAAATGTATTTATAAAGCACAATTCATGCACAAGCAACCCAAAGTACTTCACAAAAGAAAAATGTACAATACAATAATTTACATCAGTTCATCATAATAAAATACATAAAATACAATAAATTGTAGTACTGAATAATAAAAGAAGAAGGGTTTTCCATGCTTTTTTCCATGTTGACTTTTACAAGCATGTAAAGCAAATTAATTATTCGCTGTAATAAGTGCATTTCTTTTCTTTTTCAGTAAGATTTAACGTTCAGTGGCCAGAGTGAATTTTGCTGTCACTGTAAAGCTAACAACAACTAGCATGCTAACAACGCATTTCCAGCTCTCGTCTCATTTTGACCCTAAGACCTGCTTTTACAAGATATCTGTGCAGCAGCGAAACTATTACAAGAAAATATGTACAGCCCCTTTAAAGAGATGCTATAATTCTTAAAAAAAACAGGGCTACAATGACAGCAAAAATATTAAATAAAATAAATCAAAAGTTGCGAGGCCAACAGTATGAACTGAACCGCCCAATTTATTTATTATAATTATAATTCAGCAACTTTGCTCCCTCCCTGTGGAACAAAAAGGAGACTTTTAAATTAAATCATAAGTTTTTAATGTTTTTAAAGCACTGGTCAAGGATTACCCGCAGCGCCGGTGCACTTGTTTTATATAATTTTATCTCAAAGTGTATGTGTGTTTTTATGTATTTCTCAATTTCATTAATTTCATTTGATGTTTTATTACTGTTTTATTTGGATATCCTGTGTTTGTTTGTTTGTTTGTTTGTTTAATCTGTATTGTGTTTTAACATGGTACTCGGGAAAAAGACGACTTTTTTCATTGGCTTTTCCCTATATATATAAATAAAATTAACATAATTAGATTAAATTTAACAGGTCAAACATCACGCTAACTTCATTTTCCGAAAGGCAGAGCTCACAACCCCAGAGGTTAGCGTTAGCATGCCGCGTGTATTATATACTTCAAGTCCCAACAGCACCTATGGGACACAATGGGCCCACGCTGAGCCCGGACTTGAACTTTTGACCCCCGGAGTGTGTATTTCTACTGGGATGAAAAGTGGGATGGCACGTGGAAATACTGCGTTGTATAAACAAGCTCACAGACGCACAGGAAGGAGCGCGTGATTTAAGGTCTGGGGCGCTCCTCTGTACCTGCTCCGGTCCAAACACACTTCAAAGCAAAGACATTTTTCACATCCGAGGCCGACGGATTGTGTGAAAAAAGGAAGACAGAAATCCCAAACGGAGACGAGGCAGAAGGATAAAAACATTCATTTAGTTTCAGAAATGTGCGACTTTAAAACAAACTTGAAACATTTGTGAATTTTTTTTTTTAAAGATTGTTTTTCCAGTTTGTTCAGTCAGTTCTATCAAAATGTGCACAAAAACACCTAACAATACAATTATATAAGCATAAAATAATATAGGCTAATGCTAAATTAAAATTATTCAGGACAGTTTTATACTTTCTTTGAGATTATATAATTGTAAATATTATAGCTTAACCTTTTTTGAGCTGTAAAATATGTCGAAACATTTTAATCTTCATTTAATATGTGTATATAAGTGGAACAAAAATACTAAAAGCATATTTTAGTACTTTAGCTCATATATTTTACCAATATTAGAGTACTGCAGAGCAAACTTTTTCTAGTTGCGTACTCCTTGAAATATTTAATCACCTGATCCTTTGACACACATATACAAAATGTGACATAAGTGCTACATCATTCGTTCTGCGTACCACAGTTTGAGAACTACTGCAGTACTGTGTAAGCAGCCATTCGCGACAACATGAAATAAGTGTGTACTAAATTGACTTTGTATCCTTTTAGGTTGAGATAATTGCGAACATTCAACTGGGATTCTTTATTTTTTCAGTTTCTCTCTCCCCCGCTTTAGTCATTACCTTTACTCCACCGCACTTAACGACCACTCCGCCTTCTTCTGCCCTTTCTGGATGCATCAATTATCATGTCACAGCCCAATCCAAATGTTTGCTATTTATTTGTCTAATAGAGCTGTCCGTGTAAAGCGATATGTATATTTCGAAGGCGATGCGTTTTTCCCGCTGATGGATGAAAAAAGAAAGAAAAAAAAAGCAGAAACGATTCTCTTCAGATAACACACAGTCTTGACAAACTGATTTGGAAAATGAGCCGCGTTGACCTCGCCAGACACTTCTCCGCCGGCGTCATAAATCTCCAGTCGTGTCAAACAAAAGCGCACCACAGCTCGGACTTGCTGCTCAGTTTTTTCCCCCCCAAATGAAACCTCAACAAAGCCTGGTTTTCTTACGCCCGGTGTTTGCGTAGTCTAAAGTTACAGGCCTGAGGGGAGCGCTCCGTCTCTTGAGTGACTGCTTGAAGGTGATGTAATGTTGTTTTTTAAAGGGCGCGAATGGGGAGGTGCGCGGCGAGTGTTTGACAGAGCGAAATGAGCCGCAGGTTTGATTATAGAGACGTTGGTGCTGCTGAATTGACTGCATTGACTCCGGTTCATCGACTTTGCTCGGCCTCTCTGACTGTTTGTGTTACACGGAATGACGGCTTATTGCAAAGTTAAGAAGATGTTATCCGTTTGTTCCGCTGGGATCTTGATGGATAAGGTTTTAATTCAAATCATTTCAAATTGTTTTTGTTATTCTTGATTGTTCTGGCACATTTATGGCCCATGTAATTTAACAGCTCATCCACCATTTTAAGTAAATGTTCATTCTTAAACAATCAGGACTAACATTTAAATTTGACTCTTCTGTTTCCATTGTAGGTCTGAATTTATGTTTTTCTAAGTCCAACGTGGTATTTTCTGAGCTTTTAACCATGTTCTAATATTGTTCCCTAATCAAAAACATACCCGGAGTAGCATTTAGCTTTCATTCACACTAGTTTAATAAATCCTGTTTAGAAAAGCCACTCCCCTCCGACCATCCAAAACACTCCCTTTAGAATTTCCTCGATATTTGATGTTTTCCCAATCATTGACGAGGCTTTGAGAAACTTCCTTGCTGTTTTTAAGTCCATAAATCATCACCGTCGGCCAGCAGCTGCATTAGTAAACACTGTTGATTTTTAAATTGTGTAATTCCCTCTGCAGCCAGTAGACGGAGCCAAAACTCAGTTACTCTGGCGTCTCCCAAGGCCGTGGCAAAGTTATATTGTTTTTTGTAAAAAAAAAAATTCTGTTATAAAACATGAGATGCCAAACTAAAGGTATTCAAGAGCACGTTTAAAGGGTAAACACAATACAAATAATACATAATATTTGTCCTTTAAAGTCCACTAATTATTGATTATGATTCAAGTTTACATGACTTCAAAATTAAATGCACATTGGCCAATAACATACACAAAATATATTATATTTTCCAGTTTTTAGCTTTATAGCTAAAGAAGACAGAACTGAAACAAGGCAAAGAGGGAGAACGTCTGAAAAATGATGCATAGACCTAAATGTGTCCAAAATCTGTCAAATTCATCAATTTTCTAATTAAGTCAGAAGGTAATTTGTTCAATTTTTCTAATGTCAGTTCTAATTCCCGTCCAGTCCGTGATTGTTGGTTCAGTGTCACATCTATTCTAAGAAGTCTTCATTGGCTCCCTGTATTGTACCATGTCCACTTCTTGGTTCTGACCTTTCCAGACCTCCATGTGCTCCAGAGTGTGAAACTGGAGACCGGTCCTTTAAAGCTGGAACAGACTTTCTCTCCCTTTGTTTGCGGACTTCCTTCTTTAGGCATACATTCTGGCCCAACAGTCAGAGCTGCACAAACTGACGTATTGTATTTTAATTCATTTTTTTACTGTCAGAAACTTACAATACATCTGTGAAAAGCGCTATATATACTGTATGTAACGTTTATTTACTCAACTTACTTACAAAACATGTGATGGGATGACACAGCATCAAGTCGCTATCTTATTTTTGGGATCAATATTGATGTGTGTATACTTTCTTTGCATTAGTGGGAATATTCTGTATTTTTTTGTATTATGGTGAGATTTGAGCTGTAATAAATAATACAACAAAGTATGTACAGTTAAAAGGCACTGAACTGTAGTGTTTTGAAACCTTAATTTTACTCCACAGTTACCGCTCACTTGTTCACATGACATATGTAGAGGTAATTCCACAACTGTTACCTAGCAACCAGACTGTAAACAAGAGCCTAAATCCATATTTATTACACAATGGTTATCATTTGACAGCAAATATTGCCTGATAACACTTTTAATTTGTTGCATAATTGTTTAAACTGTCAGAAAATGTTGTCAGTTTTGTGTAAATTGTTTTGCAATGGCGCATATTGATGACATCACAGAGGGATTCCGATTTAGAACTCAGCACTTCTCGCAGTCATTTTAATGCTTTATTTTTACAAATGTCTTCAAAAACGCACATGTAAAACAATGATAAACATACGCCACAGGTTCTAACTACTTCTCCAAACTACTGTCAAACAGGAGAATAACGTGCTTCTTTTGGCTTTTTATTTGTTGTAATATTGCAGGAAAGAGTTTTACTGGGATATATATTTCTTTATCAATACAATATTGCTCTTCCAAATGAATGATCATGACAGGTCTGTTTGATTCCAGTCACTCAGTAGTTGTGTTGGTGGGACTCGTGCCAATGTCCCGTCACATTTGAACCAGCCTTCCTCCTCCTGCTCCCCTTGTCCTCTTGTTTCTGCCGTTGTACTCGAGCATGTTGAACCGCTCCGGATTGTGATGTCGCAGCGTTCTGCCGACAGAGACTCTTTTACGCACTTTTGTTTCCTCTCTCTGCTGAATCTGCACCGTTGGTTCGTTTGTTTCGTTCATTTGTTTGTTTGTTGGGAGGGAGAGATGCCAAGCTCTGCCACAGCTGTTTCCCTCATCTCTCACCGCAACAGGAAAAGTGGAATTCAGCTCAGGACTATTGGGATCGCCGCGTTTTTATCTGCTACATCTGCAGAACAGCGCGGTTCAGACGGGATGAGAATTGATATGCGTTATTTATTCGTGTTTTCAACTGACGTTTTAACACGTCAAGACACAAACAACAAGGAAATTAGTTGCGACAAACTAATAAGAATGATTCAATGCAGATATACGAATCAATACTAAAACTTGAATGAAAAATATAGTATACACATTTGAAAAATCACGTAAACCCGACTTTTTCTGAAATGTTTTTGAATAATCTTGAGCTTTATCAGAACTAGTTTAGATCCACATACTGTATTATGGTGCTTAAAAAAAATACTTTCTACTGTCTAAAGAGTGTGATATCGAAATCGGTATCGAGGCTGTTCCTCGAAATCAAGTTCCAAGTGTCCGTACGGTGACAACACGACTTTTTCAACACTATTTGATGCAGAATCCTAATCAGTTTTGGTGACAGTCTTGTAGATGATAGTTAATGCCATTACCGTATAGAACAATGTGGTTGCATTAGACGTTATGCAAATTGTCAGAGGCCTAATTGATACATGTTAATCATATTAAGGGGCTTAATTATAGGAATCTGACTGTGATGGCTTTGGTAATTAACACCGACATCACTGCGCGAGGATTTCTGCAAGAATTCAGGCTGCAACAGTTTCCATCAATCTGTATGAAAATCTGTTATGGAAAATATTTGTTTTATCGACGTCACAAAGCAGAGGTTTGGTTGGTAGATTTGTGTAATTCCAAGTAAGTTGTCTGTTATTCATCATTTTGGTCTCATTATTCATTACTTTGATAATGGTTTTGTCCAATCGTAGACCGGTTTTGGACCTGGTTTTGATCTGGTGATACTGTGCCTTAACGTTATCCATTGGCTTGAGTGCAATGCAATACTTTTCTTCCTGTGCGATGCATTTTTAGGGGCTCTTGGGGGCCCTTTGCAGCTACTTAGTCTACTTATAGAGTCTTCAGTGATACTTAATGTCAAAAGTATAGTCTTGGTACTCTTTGTTAAACCACAACCTGCACATACATAATATAAAACACGCCCATTTCAATGATCAAAACATGTCAAATGTGTTGCATAAACAAGTTTCCTTTCCCTACAAATGGTCATATCATATCATATCAACATAAAGCTTTGTCACTTTCTCAAGAAAGAGGAGCAGTAGGAGTAAAAGTGTACTGTCAGAAAGTTACTCAAAGAAGTACAACCTTTTCCTTTTTTAGTAGTCGACTAGTCAGATAATTACTGTATTTCTATAGCACATTTAGACTTTTAAAATAAATTATCAATTAAATTAAGGGCAAAGTATTGTGATTGAAGGCTTCTGTATGGAGAATATTTTGAAATAAAGTGCATTATGGAAGGAAATTCAAAAGAGTTGATCCTTTTGTGAGGTTTTATTGAATAATGCCACTGTCTTTGTTACAAAAAAGTCATTTCGTATGTGTTTTTGAGTCGTGTTTTTGAGTCTGTATAGTCCAGGTAACGACTATCAAAATATGACTGGGATTGTTTTTATAGTTTACTACTGACAAATGCAGCCCTGATCGTGACACACTATATAGTTTTCACTGTAGCTAAAAGGCCTTTTGTATTCAACGCCGCAATTTGCCTTATGTTCTATGTTTTGGATCAAGCAAACAAATATTACTGCATGAAATATCCACAGATAAACATAGATTTGTTTCCAATTTTTCCACAGCACATTTTTGGAGCGACAGTATTTTCCTCAAACCAAACTCTGCCTCTTCTGATATGATTAACTGCTCTATTTCCACTGATGAATGCTTTTCTTGGTCTCTTCTGAAGCAGCTGGAATTCTGTTTGTTGAAAAAATTACATTTGCTCCGCGGCGCTGCTGTGAGTGTGGAGATTAGAGAGCGATCCAAGAGCAGTAAAAGAGCACCGGCTTCCATATTTTAGCCTCCTGTCGACTGCTTTAGGGAGGCATGAAATGAACTGAACCAGCCACATGCTAGAATATTTGAACCTTTGGATAAGAGCTGCACAGTATGTTACAAAATTATAGTAATCCCAATATTAGCGGACACAATATCTCAAACACGTTATTGCTAAGGTATTTCATGTTCATTTAGACAAGTTTTGGTTCTGGTTTAGTCTTAGTCTTAAATATCTACTATGTAACTTTTCTGATGGAGGGGAAACCACCTCTTTGTCTCCATGGAGAAAACGCCACCAGGCCAAGTTACAGTTCAGATCTGTGGAAAGGTGACCCCACTCACAGTAAGAAAGCATGTTTTTCAGCAATAAAATGACAAAGCTGTTCCCTCAGCTTGGAATGCTCACTCTTCAAACTGAATGGAACTGTGTGAGCAAACTCGTTACCTTTTGGTGAAATTCGGCATTTGGATCTTGAAGTAGGTCATTCACATGAATCATGTGAGTCACATTGATATGCAATTTAAAAAAAAAAAAACCCTGTTTAGATTACTCTGCCTTGGCCTTTGCGCTGGACAGGTACATGATGTGGCACCACTTTTATCACAGTTTGATGTCGAACCAAATATCCCCTATACTAGATTTGTTTCAATTATGAGAATATAACAAAGACTGCTATATTAGATTTTTGTGAAAAATAGAATACAATAGGTGACATTGCTCTGCTAAATGGCCAATCTGGTACTAAAACCAGTATTAAACTGGGACTAGAGTAGAACCAACTGGGTCTGAACCAGAAATGGAATTAAACTTGGACTTAACTAGTAAACAAGAGAAAATTATTTTAAATGTTTTGAAGGTCGTTTGGAGGGCCTGATCTGGCCCGCGGGCCTCAGGTTGATTGCCTGCACTAGACGTTTTTTTTATTAGGTCATTTTTTATTAGTAGATATTAATTTTAATTTTGTGTGTCTCCAAAATAACACTTGCCATATTATAAATGACAAGCAAAGTAAAACCTAAATCATGTGTGTATTTTTTAATTGAATTATGATAATTCGCTTTTTTATTGATCATAGCAGAATTGGCTGTGGCCCAAGACAAATCGCAGTGCTTTATTACCTTCCATTTCCCTTCGTCCCTGCAGGTTCACTTGGCCTTTTCCCTCACCACAGCCCCCTTTAATAGTCTCCCAATTTAATCAAGCCCACAAATTTGTTATGCACGTTAAATTGAACATGCAACGGGCACTTTTCAGCGCGGTTACCATCCACACCATCCCCCCTGGACTTCATTTTCCATAATGTACTGTTTAGGAATCTCATTTCCTCTCGCTACTTCTGCTACCTCCAAGCTCGCCGTGTGCTGTGTGTTATTTTATTATTTTTTTCAGACTGGAGAAGGCAGAAGGAGGAGAAACGCAGGCGCCAGGAGTGAAAATGACACAAATTAATATACACAGCTTAAAGCAGAGCAAGATTAATGGCTGCCTTTCGCCGAGGTTTAGCCCCACTGTCAGTTGCCGGGTGCTCGTTGGACAAAATCAACACTAATCAACACTTATTCCACTTTTGCCCTGGGCTCTCCGTAGTCTGGCGGGACAGCGAAAACCCCCCTTCCTCGGTTTTCTGCCCGCGCTCGTCTCGATACGCTTTTCACCTCCCATCCAGCGGCTCCATACATCACGGCGCCCGCAGCCAACGGACGCTAACAGCACGGAGCCCTCCCTCGGCTTCACCCTGCATTAAAGTCATGATAGATTTTCTCTTTTCATTTGCATCGGATACTTAACGCAGCCCAAGCGGTGGCTCTGTCACTTGGGGTGGGGTGAAGAGTGTGGACGGTGTTTCAGGAGAAGGAGGGTTTTTTTGGAGGTAGATGTCGTTCTGTTTCAGCTGTTTGACTCCCGGCTCGTAATTGCATTAAGGAAAGAGGATGTGCGTTCATTGGAAGTGTGTTAGGTCTAGTGTTGAGATCTTTAAAGGGGATTTTTTCAGTTCATGGAAGAGTTTGGTGCAACTTAGGGCTGCAGTGACAATTATTTCAGTATTTTTTTATTAATCAACTAGTCAAACAATTATTACTATTGTATCAACCAAATACAGGTTGAATAATGGTAATTTAATGCTTCTAGACAGAGAATATTTACTAATAAAGTGTATTATTTATGCAAAGCTGAAACAGTTTTGTTTCTTTTTGGACATTTTGACTTAATATGACCATAGTCTTGGTTATAAATAGGGATGTCATGATATAACGTTTTAGATTTACGATTATTGTGAGAAAAAAATCATCTGAATTTAACGATGATTCACGATTATTGAGACCAAAAAACAGTGAAATCTTGAATTTTCCTTCATCCCAGTGGTCTAACATGTTACTGTTCCTCAAGTTTGTGACAGGCTTTATTAAATTTAACTTTAGAAAAAATAAAGTTAAATGTGACCAAAAACAGCCAGATGAGAGACTTTCTTTACATATCCTGAACAAAAAAACAAAACATTTTGCTTCTAAAATTATCACAATTATTATGTTTTGAATGAACCTATCCATCCATCCGTTTTCTTCCGCTTTATCCGGGGCCGGGTCGCGGGGGCAGCAGTCCAAGCTGGGACTCCCAGACTTCCTTTTCCCCAGACACTTCCTCTACTCCGAGCTCCTCCCGTGTGGCCGAGCTCCTCACCTCATCTCTAAGGGAACGCCCAGCCACCCGCCGGAGGAAACTCATTTCGACCGCTTATATCCGCGATCTTGTCCTTTCGGTCATTACCCAAAGCTCATGACCATAGATTGTCTTTGTTGTAAATTGAGGCAGCTAAAGAACATGTTCTCTGTCTAGTCTTTTGTTGTTTTTTGTATACTTTATTGCCATTTTTATTTTGTAATGTTATTTCACATTTTAAAAAATTGCACATCCCAAAGCGTAAGTGCGAAACCTGAATCAGGTCCGAGCTGTTCTATGTGCCCAGTCCATTCAAAGCTTCAAATACAAACAATAACATCTTAAAATCAACCCATAAATGAACTGGAAAGAGGCTAAAATCGGTGTAATGCGCTCTGTTATTTTTGGTCACAATTAAAAGTCTCACTGCAGAAAATTGTTCCAACTCTACGCGTCAAACTGCTTCCAGAAACAAGTCCATTACAGCAGTTTTAGCAAGACGAGGTAAAACCGTGCACTACATGTTCAAGCCTGCAAATGATAAAAGCCAGATTTCACCACCACGTTCACCCGTTTGTCAAATTAAATAAGTTTAGTGCCATATTGCGGAACATTCCAGGTCAAGCAATAACATCTCCGCGGAGACAGTAATTTAAGTAGCCCCCAGAAAACTTTTAAACCAGTTTCATGCAAGCGCACACATACAGTATTCCACATTTCTTCATCACCTGCATCAAACCCATTACAGTATTCCCAATTAACAGCCAACCTGCGTAAATCAAAGTGAGCGATTATTAATGGGCCTGGCTGTGTTCGCAGATGGACAGCGCGTGAGGGATGGGGCTCCTTTAATTCCAGGTATATTTCTTCCTGATGGGCCCTGCGAGTCCTGCGAGTGTGTTTGTGCCAGAGCCGGTGACAAAGAGATGAGCTGTGCCTCGGAAATCATGGACTGCATTAGCCCGGTCCTTTATGAGGCATAAGAGCCGAGTCAGCACATCTGGGGCTGCTGCCACTCACCGCAATCACACTCACCGCTCACCGCTCGATAGAAAGGGACTGACGCTGGGGGGAGATGGTTTTCACCGACTCAAATGTAGAACTGCAAGTCGATCAATTATTAAAACATCACCTGCAATGTTTGACTCTCTTAAAAGCAAAGGAAAGGTCATTTTTCAGTGTTTAACAGTTCTGCACAATACATAAAAAAGGTATTATATCGCAATAAAATCGAGGTTCTCTATCTGACAGAAATGTACTGTTTTTTTAATGAAAATGTTGAAAAATGCTGGATTTTTTGATTCAGTCTAAATTAGTCTTGATTTAGACTGTTTTGTTTCTGTTAAGTTGACAGAGTTTGACTAATACATTGAGGCATGTGTTTTAATATAACAGTAATACCAATTTTGCAGTACTTAAGAGCCATTTTGCACTTTCTTTTGTCTTGACCAGTAGTTTTCACACTGAGAACTGGTTTTCAGTTCTTGA